>NW_027069866.1:197683-304359 GCF_002906115.3 Quercus suber | reverse complement strand
GTTTATTGATAATAGTCTGAAAACTGAATTGCCTTTGGGGGCTACAATGTGTTTAAATAATAAAAACAAAACCTAGGGCAACTAGAAATCCTAAGGCGGCTACGAAGGCATATAAAACTTTAATTTGACTAAACAACATTAAAGCACCTAAAAAGAAGGGAATAAATAACCTAAACCTAATATATGAAAAAAGATTATATAAAAAGACTAAAATTAAATAATTATAAAATTTAGAGAAACCGTGTCCTACATCACAACGAAACAACCATGTTTAAGTATTACACTAACTCATGTATTAATAATGTCAATACATATTACATCATATAGGAATCAATTATAACATCATCAAATCACTTTCAAAGTTCTAAGACTCATTATGTATCTCACAAAGTAAAACTTTGAATTGAACAACCAACTATAAACAATTAAACCCAATCTCATAACTCAATAGGGTAAAATATCAAACACTTGATGTGCAAAAGGCACAACCTCTAGGCACTTAAACTTTCATGGTTAACAATTTCATTACCCATTTATTTTAAAAACAAGTTCATAGCACCCAAACCGTCAAAGTTTCACATTCCCACCTATCCACAACTCCAAGACTCCAAAACCCATTACCAAAGACAAAATCGTGATTGGGTGAATACTAGAGCAAAGTGACTCAAGACCAAGCCAAACTTTTCATTCCAAATAAGAATTTCGTACATAAACCCAATAAGCTTGCTCTAGCACAAACCCCATAGCTTGATTTTACTTAGTTTTGTTAGGAACATAAGAATTTTACCTCAAATTCTTTGCTTGGCCGAATGGGTCTCTCTCTTCCCAAAATATTTTCTTCACAACCGGTGGTGATGGCGTGAAAAGAAACTCATGGCTGAAGTATTTTTAGTGGAAGACCATGAAGAGAGAGAGAGAGAGAGAGACGTGAATGTGAAAGTGAAGGGGGGGGGGGGCGCTGGCTTAAGGGAATGAAGTCTAATTTCAAGCTTGTCCCTAAAATATCTTGCAAGTAAAATTACCAATCTGCCCATCGAGCTTCTTCCAAATTACAATTAAAACTAGGGTGTTACAATATTAGTCCATTAGCATAGGCCCAAGCCTAATTCTACTTTGTGTGCAAGCTAAGTCTACTACTTGTACTAGAAATCTATTAGTCTAGAGTTTAGTCATTTTAGGTTTCACAAGATGGTTTTTCTCTTTTTTTTTTTTTAAAAAAAAAAATTAGAAAAAGGGTTCCATGAAGTGGTGCATGTGAGAAAAAACAATAAAATTGGCTTTAATAAATTTCAGAGACTGGCGTTTTAATGACTCTTGGACTTCAATAATATTGTGAAATTTTCTACACTTGGATGTTGTCAAGGGTGTGTTTTTTTTAAGCTGTTGAATTGTTATTGAATACTGACGGTTGATAATTATTAGTTATAAAGTAATTTTTTGAGAGATATTTTTTTGACTTGTATCGCTCATTTATTTTGAAGTAAAATGTTTTCAATAAAATATTTTACACATTTTAGAGTATTTGTTCAACTATAAAATATTTTTAGTCAAAACTATAAACGCTAATGACACTGTACACACTTGTATGACGAAACTTTATAAAGTATGCAGTCTTCACATATTTAGCTCATATAGTTGGGTTCAGAGTGTTACATCACCAAAACATTATGGTTAATATATATGCTGGTTAAAATTTCCAGATTAACAAGATCTGAGTACCTTGCACAGTTACACTCTATCGAGCTTCCCTGAAAGGTAATTGGCAAGAAGCTAAGCGTAGACTTGAGGTTGATCCGGATGCCATTCGATATTCCATTGCAGAAGCGCGTGAGACAATTCTTCACATTGCATGTGCATCAAATTAAACCACACAGCTTTTGTAAAAGAACTGGTGCAATTTTTGGCTCCGGAAGACTTAGAACGGAAAGACAAATGGATATACAGCCCTCTGCTTTGCTGTGCAATTAGGAATTGTGATAATTGCTAAGGAGATGGTGAAAAAGAGCGTGAATCTGCCATTGATCCGCAGAAGCGAAGGAAGGACACCACTTCTTTGCTGGGACGTAGAGACATCGTATCATATCTATTCTCTGTAACTACTTTAAAAGATTTCGCTTGATGAACGTATGGAGATCCTTGTTGCTACTATTACCTATGATATGTATGGTATGGTCTGTATCTCAATAATTGAGTTTGAGGCAATTAATAAAAAATTAAAAAAAAAAAAAAAAATCACAGATTTTGATTGGGTTGAAACCTTTTGTCAATAATCAAATGTATTTGTTTTTATAAACAGATATCGCACTAAAAATTTTGGACAAGGATGAAGCTTTAGAAACTGCGAACAAGCGAACCTTAGGCGTGAGTTAGCCAGAAAGCCTTTTTGCAATTGGCAGCACAAGTCATCTATCACTCTGGAAAAGATGCTTAAACTCCTGTTAGTTTGACTCCAACCCAAATTTCCTTATTTGCATAAACATAACATTAAGCAAGTAGGTTTTAGATTACTTTGATCACAATCTGATGACAACTTTGCTCAAATCAATTTGGAATGACAAGTAGCTAAATCTCATTAAATTTTAGATGATATTTACTTCCTAAACCATACGAAATTCTCATGAGGTAAACCATTGTCAATTTAAAATGTCTAAAATGTTATAGCACTCGTACCTGTTTCCTTTATAGGCACATATGAGCATAGTAAGAGGGTTTTTTTTTTTTTTTTTTAAAAAAAAGTAGTCACAAAATTACCAGTACAACTAACCAGAAAAAAAACTCCTAAATTTGAATCTGTTAATCTCATTGTGCTGTGAAATTAGACATGTGAATGAGTGATGTTAGGATAGAACAAATTTAACTACATAAGTCTTACAAAATGTTAGTCAAACATTTATTTATTATGTTTCTAAAACCCTTTATTGGAACATCAATTTTTAAGTCTTTCGTAATAAAATTTGTAATGGCTTTAGCATTGACCCTTAAGATATAGTTATCTAATAGCTTTTCAAATTAGAATCCACTATCAAGTCCTAAAATTTTATATATTTTTTAATTACTCAAATCTGAATCTGCATCAAAAAAGAAGATGCTAAGAGAAAATCACTATTCAGATTCCAAACTACTTATCTTACCATTATAACAATCAATCTTTTATTTTATTTTTTTCTTTGAAAGAGTCAATAATTTCATTAACAAATAATAGAATAGAAACGCCAATACAACACTTAGCAGCTAATTGCACTCAACCAAATACAACACCAACAAAAATAGAGATCTGTCGCAATAGTCCAATCAACTAAATCCTACCAGCTGGATTAGAGAGTAAACATAAGCTCATAATAGATTTCCATACCCATGATTTCTATCCTCAGTGCAGCAACCTGCAGAAACCACACAAGATATCTTCATTAATTCCCCCTTGAATCATTCTGGCTTTGGTTGGAATCATGTTTAACATGACCATCCAGCCTATGAAGGATTGCTTGGGAATAGCCAAATTAAAACACAGTAGCTTCCACCCACCCACCTTAATCCATTTTTCGCCGATCTCATTCCATGTTTCAGCACACACAAACTTAGGAGATGAGGACCAGAACGCTTTACCTTCTTCGTTTATTTCAACCAGATGCAGTTTATTTTGTCTGTCAACCAACTGATGCGATCTTGCAGGCTTCCAAATCTAGACTTTATCCTTTAGCACAGATGCAAGCTCAGCTTCAACATGACTAGCAGCATCATAAATGACTCTTAAGCCCATACCTTTCCAGCAATACTCCATCTAATATCCTTTAAAAGATTTATCAATCAATTCAATATAATGGGACCGGATTTTTCATGCGTAGGACTAGATGTTGNCCCCCCAAAAAAAAAAAAAAAAAAAATTACAGGGTTCAAAGGAATCTGTAAGAAAGCTTTGATGAAGACCTTGGCCTATCAATTGGTTGAACGCCTCTCAAAAGAGGTTCAACCATTCCAAGACAGAAAATCCTCGAACGATTTTCTAACTGTACTTTTTGATGCTGCAAAATTTGGGAATGCTGAATTCCTAAATATACAGCTCTTATCCTGATATCATATGGATAGCAGACAATCAAAATCGAAGTTTATTTCACATTGCTGTTTTAAATCGGCAAGAGAGCGTATTCAATCTAATATATGAGATTGCCACAGTCAAGGAAATAATTTTGACCTATGTTGATGACAAAAACGAAAATATCCTGCACTTTGCCGGATATTTGGCACCTTCAAGTCGACTAAATATTGTATCAGGGGCAGCCCTTCAAATGCAACAGGAGTTGTTGTGGTTTAAGGTGGGTGATTGTTCAATTTCAATTTCTTTTTTCTGGTTGCATTTATCAATTTACATCTGGAAAACTGTAGGAGACAGAAAAGATTGTGCCGCCTTCATACCTGAACATGAAGAGTTCTGGGCTAACACCAGGGGATTTATTTACAAAGAAACATAAAAATCTACGGAGAGAAGGTGAAAAGTGGATGAAGGATACAGAAAACTATTGTATGATCGTGGCAACATTGATTACGACTGTGGTTTTCGCTGCAGCTTTCACTGTACCGGGTGGTAGCAGTCAAGACACAGGCACCCCTATTCTCTTGAAAAGTATTTGGTTTAGGGTATTTTTCATATCAGATGCAATAGCACTGTTCTCTTCTTCTTCAATATTAATTTTCTTGTCAATTCTCACATCACGTTTCACAGAAATGGATTTCCTAGTGTCATTACCATCAAAGTTGGTGTTGGGACTCACCACACTCTTCATCTCTATAGCAGGCATGGTGGCAGCCTTCAGTGCAACCTGCTTTTTAGTCTTTAAAAGTGAAATGACATCGCTTCCAACTGTTATAATTGCTTTAGCTGGTGTACCAATTATTTTGTTTGTTTTGCTACATTATCAACTTTGGGTTGATATCATCCGCTCAAGACTCTCAACATTCTTGTCTAGGTTTCTTTTTAAGCCACGTAAAAATAGGTTTCTTTGTCTAGGTATCCGCTTTTAATGTTTCAAGAGTACCGCAGTTTGGTACATAATAATAAAATCGTCTTGAGATTCTATTCAGATAATCTTAATCAAAATTTCATTGGTCTTTTTTTTTTCGTTGATTCATCTTGATTAAATTTCATTTGTATTTTTTGTGGATTTTTTTTTACCTAAGTTTTTCAATTGTGTTTCAGAAACAAAGGCGGGCCCCAAAGGGCCCAAACATAATTTTTCTGAAACCTTTGTCATCGAAGGACCTTCCTTGTAGTGGTCCTTCATGTGCTTAAAGATGTTGGTTGTCAAAGTTATCCCAACAGTGCATTCAATTGTGATATGTCGAGCTTGGAGGACAATCATCTTCTTTGTTTTAACAGGCATGAGGGATGATCACTTGGTTCTAGCATAATTGGAGGTTTTACGGTTTGAAGATGATGAAGGCTTCTTCTTAGGTGCCATAAGAGAAGAGTCTTTAGCAAGAGGGAAAAAGAAAATCAACTTGTGAGTTTTCTTTTGGCACATTACACCAACCTCCCATGAGGTTCACAAATTGAAATGTTTTTAAAACACTATATTTTTCTTTTTTTAAAAGAAACATAAAATAATTGTTTTGGAAACCACTTCGATCAGGTATACTATTTACCAAAAGCCAAGACCCGTCATGCAGATAGCAAATGAAAATAAAAAGTTACATCTTGGATTAAGACAAAGATTGTACTTGACATGCAATTGAGAATACCTGCAGTGTTTGAGGGAGTTTCTTTATGGAGTTTGGAGTCTCGCATTTGACACTTTGTCATGTAAGAAGAGGTAATTGAGCAATCGAACAAGCAAAAGAGGAAAGGTCAAAGGCCGAGGTTTCAACAATCGGTGGTGCCTTGTCAGCTTCCGGGGATATCGTTAATCTGTGTATATACATTAAATTGAAGCAGAATTTGAAATTTTGAAATTGACTTTAGGCTTGACATTTGATGCAAAATTTGCTACAGAGATGACATTGAGAAAGTATAGTATATATACATCACACAGCATTTCATATCACTGACTAAAGACAAACATGTTAGGGCTGAAGTATAGGGAAAAAAATGCAAAACTGAAATGTAAGGAATGAGCAAACAATGTGGTATATATAGATGCATATAAGCAGAAGCAAAAATGAATGTCAACTTCTGAGATTAGACAGAAGCAAAACTACAGCAATGCTGTTTTCAATAAAATATTCATTTAGAGGCCTTAACAGAACACATGAAGTGCGTGTTTGGCTCCAAATTAAAATGCCAACTTAATTTACTATTCAACTCATTTTTGCTACTATTCATGTACTACACTGCACTTTTTGGTACTATTCATGAGTCTTACTGTACTATTTCAGTTAACTTTTATTTTTATTTATAGTACTTTCAGCAAAAAAATTTCAGTTTCAGCAAAATAAACAGATTCCAAATAGACCCAAAAGATGTGAGTAATGTAATTTAACACCAACATAGTTTTCCCTTAACCAGACTGCCCATATGCATGTGTTAGTTTTGTATAAGCTTCAATTTTAAAGAGTAGAAAATCTTCAAAGAAGACATAAGCATTCCAATAGTAAATATGACTATTATAATAATTACTAACATAAATTTGAGTTCAAAGAAAGTTCTCCGCTCATAAGCTCTGAAATAAATAAGGAAAAATGTATGGAAATGACAACTCACACAAAAAAATTGTATCCAAAATTTCAGATATTGACAAGATATCTTGGCTTATTGTACTCTTCCAATCCTTCCAAAATCTCTCTCATATTTTATATTCTCCTTTTTTTGATCTGATTTTAGGGAGTCAGCCTCTCCCAAAAAACAAAGGGTGGGAGGTATGGTTTCCTACCAATCACCTCTCCTAAACCTTGCAAAAGTGGTGCTTTGCACTTGGTACTGCCTTTTCTGATATCATTTAATTTCCGCTTGTTTGTCTTGGCTTTTAGCTTTTAGGTTTGTATTCTCTGTTCTTATTTTTCTTCTTAAGAACCAGATAAAAATAAGAGAAGCAAAAAGATAAAGGATGAATCCATATGTTATAGAAACTCACAAGCCAATTCCTTTACCCTCACTAACTAGGGAGTCAATTTTTTATAAACCATAGCAAACAAAAAACTGCAAAGGTAAAAGATATTTAAGGTTGGACTGGGGTTCAAATAATTAATAACAATTTAGATAGGATAAATTTGTAAAAATTAGCCATGTTGACCAAAACTATACCTAAAGAAATTTAAACAATCTTTAAAGATACTTTCACAACTTATAGAGGAAAAATATTGAACCTCATGAAGCAGAGGTCACTTCCCTTAGGTGCCAAAACTTATTGAGATTTAAGATGAAAAAAAAACAAAAAAAAAAAACCATAATGCTAAATCATAAATAAGCAAACTAATAGGATAAGTGTAATTAATCCTTCAAGTACAAAAGCATAGTTTCATAAAGAAACAGAATTCCGAGTTTCACATTGTAACATCACAAAATAAAAAAATAAATAACAACCAAAGAGATTAAATTTAAAGCAATATAAAGAGTGCGGATCATAACTTACAAAATCAAAAGCACAGCCCTTTTCTTAATGGCAGCACCCATTCACATGAAAAGAACACTTCTTAAAGCTTATAAAGAAAGAACACTTCTTTAATTTAAATTCAACAAAGAAAGAACCAAAATATCAATCATAAACACCACGTTCGATAAAATGATGCCGGCACTGTCTCACAAATGATGGAAAGTATTCATTTATTATTTGGTTAACAACCACAGTAACTCAAATAACCAATTTAGAATCAACTCCAAACTTCTAGCGTGTAAAATGCATTTTAGCCTATTTTGTTATTTTGCCACAATTTCATTCTAACTTTACAATTGCTCGTATCTATAATCTCTATATTTATATTTATTATTATTGTCCAATTGCCTACAAGTTGTGGACAATGGTTTTGTTTATATGGATTCCAATGGGTTATGCCAAAGAGGGTTATTGACATGTTCGCAGCTTGGCAGGGTTCTTTTGGAAGGCATAGAAATATAGCATTTTGGAAGGCTATGCCACATTGCATCTTGTGGTGTCTTTGGCGAGAACAGAATGCCAGAAGTTTTGAGGATGCGAACGGCCTATCCTTGAAGTTAAAGCCTTCTTCTTTTGTACCTTGTTAGATTGAATTGTTGCTTTTCATTCTTCTGCTTGTTTTACTCTTTTAGATACGTTTGAGCACTGTAGTTTGAGAGTTTGATTGAACTTCATCGTGAGTACACTCCCGTTATACTTGGTATCTGTTTTTTTGAAAAAAAAAAATTGTTACTTATCAAAATAAAATAATAATAATAATAATAATTATTATTATTATTATTATTATTATTATTATTATTATTATTATTATTTTGGCAATGCAATCGAAGAGATCAAAAACCTAAGACCTCTAGCATTGGATGAATCCTATTTTTTTCCAGAGTTTGAAGACTCTTGCAAATTTTAAGTAATAACTTTCTATCAAATTTGTCTAAAATACGCCTAATATCCAGGGAGAGGCTTCCTGTGCTGTGAATAGTTCCTGCCTAAAATAGATATCAGTGTGACAAATTCTATTCATGAAAAATGAATTTTTCAGATTGTGTATCTCTCAAATGAAAAATCTTCCTCTTTCTGTTCAGATACTACGCAATTGAGAAAGAAAAATATGACTATAAAAATGGTTACACCATTATGACTTCTCCAACATGAACAACCAGAATCCAATAATCTAATTAGATGTCTGAGAGCACACCTCAATGTCAGCCATGTTGGAACATACAGAAGCTGCCAACGAGTTCCATACAGAAAGTTCTGGCTTCATGCCCTGGCTAATCATCTCCTCCAACCACAAAACAGATTCGTATTGCCTGCCCACAGAGCAAAGTCCCCTGATAAGTATATTATAAGTATCAACACAAGGCCAATACGATTTTATTAACATCTCCTGCAACACTTGACTTGCTTCAAGATATCTACTTTCACGACATAACCCATCAACTACAATGCTGTAAGTTTCCTTGTCCGCATTGCAACCCAATTTCTTAGCCATATTCTTCAAATACCCAACAGCAAGCACTGATTTCCTCTCATTACACAATCCTTTCAGCACAATATTATATGCCATAACATTTGGTAAACAATTTCCCTCCATTTCCTCTTCAGTTACCTTCACTGCTGCATCAACATTCCCTCCCCTACACAATGCTGCAACCTTGGCTTCAAAAATTAAGTTTGTTGGCCTAAATCCTCTTTCTTTCATTTGAATGATAACTTTGTTAGCTTCACTAATCTTACCTTCATTATAAAGATCAATAGCCATAGCACTATAACTAGCCAAACTGGGAATCCCACCTCTGATCAAAGCCTCATTAATCAAGCGCTTGGTGCCTTCTATATCTTCACCACTACTACACTGACTGAGATCAAGATGCTGGAAACAGCGCTTAGGAGCCTTCAGCCCCTTCCTTAAAATCTTACCAAGAATTTCCACAGCCTTTTCAACTTGCCGATTATCACATAAAGCATATAACAAGGTTCTATAGACTACAATATCCTCACCACTACCCTTCTGAGAGATCCTCCAAAACATTGAATATAACAAATGTGTGGCCTCATTCATCCTCCCATCTGTACACAACCCTTTCATTAGAATCCGATAGCTTTCCTTATTTGGATAGCAACCTTGATAATTCATCTCTAAGAAGATTTGCAATGCAAGATCAGAACGACCCCTCTGGCACAGAGCATCCATGAGCAAGTTCAGAGATCTAATTCGAGACTTAACTTCCCACCCATAAGAACTCTCTAAGAACAAACGATGAGCAGCTTCAAGCTTAGATTCATTGACCAATATTTGCAAAAGGGTATTGAAAGATTCTGTCTTATTCACACAGTTGAACTGAGAAATTCTTTTAAAAAGAGAGATTGCTTCATCTAGCAATCCAGCTCTTGCATAGGTTTTGATTGCATTAACAAAGACAGAATCCTTGCATTCACATGAGTCCTCTTTCATCCAATCAATTACCTCTTTCATCTCACAAATCTGACCAGCATTTCCAAGGATGCCAATGATGGTGGCATAGACTGGACCATTATGACAGTAACTGGGGTACTTGTATTTGGCTTCCTTGAAGATTTGAAGTGCCGTTAATGGGTTTTTCTGGTTCCGAATAATTTGAGAAAGGTGTGTCGGCGTCAAAAGTCTTGGCCATCTCACAGTCATAGTGTTTTAACTTTTAGCAGATTACTCAATCATACCTCCAACATCTGCTACATCACTGAAAAAATTAATCCACAAATATAAGCAAATAAGTTAGCAATGAACACATAATATATAAAAAAGCCAAAACTCAAAAGTGAATCCCAGGTCTATACTGTGTGTAGGCTTGTGATTGCATTCTTTGTGTAAATAAATCATAAGAGTTCCTTGTATGAGTTCATTTATATTGAAATGCTATGTTAGGCCAACTCTTGCTTTGGCAAAAATTGAACCAATAACACGCGAAGTCTTTAAGTCTTTATATATCAGCCACGTTGGAGAGCACTTAAGCACATAAGCCTCTTGGAGCCTAAGCGCACCTGACTCTGACATAATTGCAGGCATTCAGGTAACCTTAGTAGAGTTACCATGTTGTTTTATTTTGTTATATGTTATAGAAACTCACATGCCACTTCTTTTGCTTCCTTTGGCTCAGGTGCCAATGTTTTAAAACCAGACCAAACAACCAGTCTAAAAAGGTTATTTAAACTGGGATGACATCATAACTAAGTTAATGATTAATTAAATTAATAATAAATAAAATAAATTTGTATTACTAGCAATGATAACTAAAAATATTTTTAGAAATTTAAATCATTTTCAAACAAACTTCAACAACTTTTATAAAAAGCATAGTCATCAATAAATCTTAAACAAGCAAAATAATATTAGGAAAGTGTAATTAATCCTTCAAGTACAAAGCATAATTGCATAAACAGAAGGAAGTGATAGCTTCTGTTAGCTTTTTGCGCAGTTGAAATGGTTAAGGTTGAGAAGGCTTTATGTATTAAAGATTGCATTGTTCCTAATTGGGGATTCATTAACAATTATGATTTCCATGAGCTTGGCAGATCTGGTTTTGTTGGAATCGTGATGCTATTGAGGTAAAATTTGTCCATAGCTCTCATCAAGTATTTCATTGTGAAATCACCATGGTTAAGGGGCAGTCTTTTTCTGCTTCTTTCATTTATGATTCCAATAATGGAGATACTAGAAGCCTACTATGGTCTGATTTATGTAACCTGAAATGTCTTGTGTGTAAGAAGCCCTGGGTGCTTGGTGGTGATTTTAAACTATGTAAGGGGTGCGGGGGAGAGATTTGGGGTTAGAAATCTTCTTTGTTTGAGGATGAGTTTTGTCAAGGATTTCAGGAGCTACTAGTGTTAGATATCATCCTTACATTGATGCACTATACACTTGGTCCAAAAAGGAAGGATGATCAATTTCTAGACAGGATGTTAAACAGAGCGTTTTTTAATTGTTATTGGTTTGACTGTCTTCCCCATACCGGGGTTGGATTCATTTTGCCAGTTGTTTCAGACTATGCTTCTGCTTATAATGTCATCAGTTATGGCACCAAGCCAATCAAGTTCTTTGATTTCTGGACAGATCATCCTAAGTTTCTTGCACCAGAAAGCAAGCATCAACTAAGGGAGTAAGGAATAGGGAGCATAAGAAAATAACTAGAGCTGTTTGGAGCAAAGAAATTAATGGTGTTCTCAAGTTTAGATTGTGCAGGTAGATGAAGTTTCTTAATGTTGAGCTGAAGAAGTTGAACTAGAAATTTTTTGGTGGTCTTCCATTAAAAGTCCAAAAAGCTAGAGAGGATCTAGAGGATGTACAAAGAAGACTTCTCCTCCCAGGTCAGCAGGCACTATTACAGAAAGAAGAAGCTTCATTGTTTCATAGGTTTAAGTACTGCTGGGCCCAAAACAGCATACTTCCACGGAATTCTGAAAGTTAGGAATGCAAAAAAAATCAAATTAGGTGCTTATATGACTAAAAAAGAATGAGAGTGGAGGATCCTCACAGTTCAAGAGTTGGCTATTAGTTTCTACCACAAATTGCTTGAGTATCCTGCAAGGACAGATGAAAGAAAATTGGAGAGCCTTTCACAGCTCATACTAGATAGTATTCCTGAGCATAAAAAGCAAGTGCTTCAAAGGGATGTTACTGTTGATGAAATCAAGTGGTCTATATTTTCAATGAAATGGGACAAAGCCCTCAGTCCAGATGGCTATTCTGCTCATTTTTTCAAGCATGCATGGAAAACAATAGAGAGGATATGCTTGCTGCTGTCAACTCCTTTGCCTCAGGTAAACTATTATGTGAGGTTAATTCCACACTATATCCATGGTCCCTAAGGTCCCAAATCCTTCTAGAATGGGGAAGTTTACACGCATCTCTTGCTGCAACATCATCTACAAGTGTACAAAAATATTAGCTAACACATTAAAGTTGGCTTATTAGATGCTGTTAGTCCTGTTCAGACAGCCTTTATTCCAGTCATAGCATGGCAGAGACATTCTCTTGCAGGCTCAGGAATTGGTGAACTGCTATCATAAAGAAGAGGGACCAGGTAGATGAGCTATGAAAGTCAACCTAATGAAGGCTGATGACTGGGTGGACTGGAACCTTTTTCTGAGGTGCTTGCCTGCCTGCATTATTCCTGAAAAATTTGTGCATTGAGTTGAGGTTTGCGTCACTTCACCTAAGTTCTCTATTGTCTTTAATGATAGTCTTGTGGGGTGGTATTTCAAGGGTGGCAAAGGATTGAGACGGCCTGATCCCTTGTCTACCTATTTTTTTGTTATTGCTATGGAGGCTTTAGGAAGCTCATGATGTCTAGAGCTATAAAAGCAGTAGGCTTCAAGTTTCATCCTAGATGTGAAAAGCTAAAAAGCCTCCAATTAACCATTCTATGTTTTGGTGATAATAAGATCGTCTTTACTAGTGCAGACCTAGGCTCTGTTAGCATCATTTAAAATGTGTTCGACAAATTCAAAATTCTTTCATGTCTTCAAGCCAATACTGGCAAGAGTGAAGTCTTATTTAGTGGGGAATTTGAAGGTACAAAGTTTGCTTGCAGTTTGTTGAAGCCCAACTGCATCTTAGATATTTAGGATAGCATTTGATATCTGGAAAACTGTCGTGTAGTGACTGGAGGTCTGCAAGCCTATAATAGCAAAGATTTCAGCTAGAGTAAATTCCTTGTGTGCCAGAAAACTTTCTTTTGCAGGGAGATATACGAGTTTAATGGACTAATATCTTCATTCTTCTAGTTAAAGTGTTCAAAGAGATCAAAAGGTGCTTCAACAGATTTTTGTGGACAGATGCTCATTCTATGGTCCCTAGAATCAGAGAAACATGAGATGTGGATTTCTCTCCTAGATCAGGACGATTGGGGCTTACAAAGCTCCAGGTTACTAAGCATATATGGGATCTCTTTATAGATGCAGGTTCCCTGTGGATCGCATGGGTGCACACCTACCTCTTACAAGGCAAAAGCTTTTGGTATGTCCAAATACCCAATAGTTGCTCATGGGGTTGGAGGAAGATACTAAAGCTTAGAGACATGGTTAAACCTTCATTCAGCCATTCTATTGGTAATGGAGTAAGAACTGTAATTTGTCACGGTAACTGGAATTCTAAAGGTGCTTCATTTCCAAAGTTTGTATTCAGATCGGTATTTGAAGTAGTGTATAGTTTTGATGCTAAAGTCTCAAGTACTCTTCAAGAAGATAACTTGATCTATCCCCGAGCTAGAATAGCATGTGTTGATTATGTTCACTGGATCCCCTCTAACTCTAGTACGTTCGCATGTTCTTATGCTCAGAATAAGACTCGAGTTAAACATGAGATAGTAAATGGGGATATTTTGGCACCCTCTTTGTAATCCTAAACACTCTTAAACAGGGATATGAGGGTGATATCATATTCTTTTTCTATGGAAACTTTAAACAGAGTCATGACCATTTGTTCTTCGAGAGTTCTTTTCACACGTAAAATTCAGAGCAATCTTATGCATTTGTGTCAGTTTCACCAATTAGCATGTTCTTGGGATTAAGTTCTCAAGTGGGTATTGATAAGTTGAAGCGTGGGCTGCTGCTATCTACCATAAATGTATTCAGAGAATTGCAAGGACATTCAATTGGAAGATTTTTTTTGTCAGAGAGAATTGCTACTGTGTATTTTGTTATATAGAGCTTATCATGATATAATATCTCACTTGATTCATTAAATACAAACAAACAAAAGTTTTCCTAGATTCACACTGTACCAACTTAAACTGAAGCAAAATAAAAAGATGAAATCACAAGTCATACCCTAAAACACACAAACAAAAGCACTGCCCAATTCATAACGCAGAATATTCCTAAATCACAGATAAATTCAGCAAAAACAAAGAACAAAATGAATGAACCATAGTTTTCAAAACCCAAGTTCCCAAAAAATCAAAGGCACCATACCATATTCAAATAAATAAATAAAAAGTGAGCATAACAACTTACCGAAACTGTGAAGGAGTGAAGTGAGGCAGAGAGAGAAATGCGAAGAATGGGTTACTGCAGTAAGACCAGCCTCCAAGTCTCAGACTGTGTATTGGATTCTTTTACTAAATATTCGGAAAAAACATAATGATCCGACCCGGAAATTTCCGGGTCCTCTACAAATTTGCTAGTGATTTATTAGTGAAGAACCCAGTTTAGGAGGATGGTCTGGTCCGGTTTTCAACTCTCTTTTTTTTATTAATTAATGATTTTTTTTTTGGCTGAATAATTGTATGTGAAAACATAAAGATGTATTGATCTTCCTAAAATTTATTAAATATATTTATGTAAAGCAGAGTGACATTATCTGTTGTAACCGAAACTCAATGAGTAATCAATATGTATATAATCTATATTTATATTTATATATGTAAGGACTCAATTTGAATTGAGTGTTGGGTTTTCAGTCCAACAAGTCCAAACAATACATTTATAGAGAGTGGGCTGACAGGCTTAGGTGCTGGCCGTTGATCACCATGCCCAAACTTATTTTTTTAAAAATGGCTAAGTGTTTTCTTACAAATGAGGGAATGCTCCTCGGCCTGTGGCCGAGGAGGCCCTTCTCTTTTTCCCCCCTCTCTTTGGCTTTTCTAGCTCTTCTTTTATAGTTTTAATCTTCCTATCTTTTGCTTCCATCTGTTGATTGCCTATTCGCCTTTTTTTCTGGTCGTCCATCCCATCAGAGGCTTTATCAATACTCAAGTGGCTCACTCTGACCAACGTTATCCTGCCAAGGGGTTACCTCTCCATTAATGCGGCCAGGGGGGGTTAGTTGAGTGCATTAAATGCGAGAGTGACAGCTTGCTTTGGGGTTAGCCACTCTCTGAAATCACTCTTGTCAGGCCGAGGACAAGGTGTCCTCGGCGTGGATTCAAGAGAATAGGCGCTGCCGGCCCACCCCACCCCCACGCCACCGGCTCACACCGCAGACCCGCCGCCGGCTTACACTGCAGACCCCGCCGCCGCTTACACCGCAGACCTTGCCGTTGATCCACGCCACAGACCCCGCCCTCCGATCCACGCCGCAGACCTCGTCCTTACTTAGTGTGTGTGTGTGTGTGTGTGTGTGTGTTTTTTTTTTTTTTTTTTTTTTTTTTTCCTTCTGTGGGTGGCCGAGTTCATCGGCATCAGTGGGCTGTGGTTGGTTTCGTCGGCATTAGTGGGTGGCTCAGGTGGGTTTCGTGGTGGTGGGTGTGGGTGTTGCCGCCGATCAACCTTAGACCCACGCCGTCGATCGGAGTGCTTACTCGTGGATATTGGGTACCTGACTTGGAGATTTGGGTTTTTTTTTTTTTTTTTTTTTTGCCTGCTGTGGACTACTACCGGTGGTGGTGGTGGTGGTGTTGGTGGTGGTTGTGGGTGTGGTTGTGGTTGTGGGTGTGGCTGATGGTAGAGGTGATTGTGGCTGTGGATGTTTTTTTGGTAGTGGAATATATTATTTTATTGTAGTGATTATATTATTTTATTGTGATGTTTATATTATTTTATTGTGTTGAAAGCTAAAATAGATCCACTGCTGTAGCATGTATGTAGGTAAAATAGATAAAGTAACTTTTGGTGGAGCTAAAAAGCTAAATTTTTAGCTCCACTACTGTGGATGCTCTAAGTGCATAAACCCCTCTGAGATTATTACGGAAACACAATCAAATTAGTAAGTACATATATGCATGTCTACACACATACATAGTTCACTCAGCAAGACTACCTACTAACCAATTTGTCACAGATTTACTTTACTTTTATGTCAATTGCAGTTGTAAGCCTGACAATATTCTGGCTTTTGCGCAGTTATGCACTTTTCCCCACTATTAGTAGTTGAATAAAAGTGAGCTTGTTTGTTTTTTAAAAATAAAGAGGAAGGAAAAAATATTTATGGATTTCCATTTATATTAAGGGAGAGGGGAAGAAAAAGAAGAAGAAGATATTAGGTAAGTCAATTATATATCTTTCATTTTGAGTTTATTTCTCTCACCAACACAATTATTTGGATTTTCAGAAGATGCATGCAGCTCTATATTTTCTTCAATATCTAAGGATGGGTAATATAAATAGTCAAAATTGGAGATTACCTATCAATGTCAAAGCATTGAAATTTAATTTTGTTATCTTGCCTTCAGGACTTCATCATTAATTATGATCAATCAACACAAAATCACAAAAACATTTACTGCAAAGTATTCCAGTAATCCCTATATTTCAAAACAGCATAAACCATGTTATGGTACCAAGGTCTGACACTGTACCATAATAAAGCTAATTAAAATACAGTTATAATATTTGGGGAAAGAAAGAAAACATTGCATAGAATTATTCCAAAAGTTACAAATGATATGAACCAAAAATTCCATGTGGTCTTAGTCTTAGTCTTACAAAATACATGTAATGTATAGTGTACACACAAACTTTGACAAGAAATTCATTTCCAACAACAAAATAAAAAATCGAGGCCAATGACAATGTATCCAAATCAGAGTAGTGCTTCCAGCTTTTCTACTTATCATAACAAAAATCACTTATTTTAAGGATTACATACTTGTTGAGAGGATGAATAACAGATAATCCTCATATTTTCATGACGAATGTTATCAAACATAATATACAGCGTACATTCAGCTGAATTAAGTAGTCAATTCAAAACCTTCTCCACTAATAGATGCTTTCATGTAAGAATGTAGTATTATTCTTGAAATAGTAATATCAATTCCTTTCTAACAAATAAAAGAGCATCGCCAACATTAAACATGTTGATATTACAAATTAACTTCTAGATAATTTCAGAACTCTAATAACTAAAAATCATTATCATGCAGCCATTATATTTGGGTTTAAAAGCATCCTATCAATCATTCAGATCCATTGCATTATCTAATAGCAGAAAAATTTTATAAAATTTAAGCAATAATAGATCTTGATGATCCTAAAAAACCATATAAATGTTAGATCTTGATTAGCTTGTAATACATACCTGGTACCTACAAGAGGTCTCTATCTACACTCTTCAACAACCACTCGTCTGATTAGTTTTCTAAGCTTCCATAAATTTCCATATCAAGATTAGAAGCTGTCTACACTAATTTATTGCTGTCTAGCGTCACTCACCCACCTTTGGTTCCGATTGTACCATAACAGCCAGGCTATATTCAGTATGAACTCCACCTCCATGACATGCCCATTTTGCTAATAACACTATACCTATGGAAACATCATGGTTGGTCTAAACTTCCAGCGCTTCTAAGCACTCCCATATTTCATGTGTCACTGATTCTACACTGTCCCCACATATTTCACTTGAGAATGATGAAATTATTTTCCTATAGTAAAGATTGAGCTTATTTATAGGTAAATATTGTGGATCAAATTTCAAGCAAAAATTATAAGTTATGGCTACACATTTAGTGTCCAATACAAAGCAAAGTACTTTTTAGCGCGTCACAGCACATCATGTTTGATATAATGTTTAGCTAAATAATTTTCCTTCAAAGCCATCGTTCTTTTTGTAATGAAAATATTTGCAAGCACTTTGACATGTTTGATATAATGTATAGCTAAATAATTGTCTTTCAAATACAATGTTAGTACATTCAATGCATTTAGTGTGCCATACTGGTGTAATGCGTGGACTTATTTGGTAAAATATGTCAAAGTATTTTTCTAGAATTGGAGGAAGGAGAAAAACGTTGAAAGCAATGGGATAATGTTCTATATTATTTTCTGGGCAATGAGCGTTTGTTACACACATAATCTTATCTAGTGTATTCCTTATATAGAGGAATTTTAACAATGGCAGAGATTGAAGCTACATCAAACAGGTCTTGTAACTTTGCCAAGTCCCACTTTCCTCTCATTGCATCAATTAGCAAACTAATTTAGAGTTTCTAGGATAACTTCGTTGTAAATTCTTATAATCATAATCATTTATTGATAAATGGATGATTTAGATTTTTCTACATTATTAATAACTTAAATAGATGCTTAAAAATCAAAGAATCGACTACTCACAGCTTTAGCTGAAATGTCATAGTGGGATATTTTCTAGACTTCCTATCAAGTGTATTCTACAATTAAAATGTGTTTGCAGGGCCTGGAGTGATCTCATTTCCAATCCCAAATTCGCCAAATATCACCTCAAACATTTTATCATCTAGGAGCAGCTAATGCTCATGGAGCACTTACGTTATTTGGTGCAGTATGAGTTTTCCCATATTCTAACTTCCTGCCATATATATTAAAAAGACAGTTTTATTTATGATCCCAATTAAGCTCTTTAAGATACATGATGCACAAATTATTAAGAACAAGGTCGTAACAAATTAATATAAATTGATGTTTTCTCTAAAATTTTTAGGAAATATGGATGAAAGCAATTGCTGACTTGCATGCCATTCAAGGATTATAGAATGGAAATGTCAGTGGGACAAAAGATGGATTTTAGGAATGGGGAGATTCCAATATAAAGGATACTATGGTAGTCATAAACTTCCTAGCAAAAAGGTTCAATAAAAACTTTTATTCTTACTATAAAGTACCATATGTTTGATTTACTACTAATGTAGATTTTTGATAAAATGGTTTGAGAATGCTCTTTAAGAGTGACAGACCACGTGTGCAATATAGACTACTCAATAAGAGCAATTGATGAACTTTGAATGTTCCCTAAATCCTAAATTAGACTTTGTTTTTGTGCAAGTATGCCAACATTCCAAGTCTTGCAACAATTGAGTTAATGAACGAACCTCATGCACCAGGAGTCACTCTAGACACCTTAAAAGCTATTATAAATCCAGATATGATGCTGTGAGAAAGCACAAACCAAGTGCTTATGTGATCCTCTCAAACCAGTTGGGAATTCCTGATCCAAATGAGCTACTCTCATTTGCTGGAAACTTCAATCATGTAGTCATTGACATGCATTACTACAATCTCTATTCGGAGGAGTATAGCAATATGAATGTACAACGAAACATCAATTACATTAAAAATCAGAGAGCTTCAGCACTAAAAACTGTGACAACTTCCAAAGCCCCCCTTAGTTTCGTAAACCAATCTTATGTAGTAGTGGCAGCCACTGCTGTTGTCTACTATAAATCTTTTCTTTTTGGACAGAGCCTAAGACCAAGAGCACTTTTAAATTAGACCCAAATTCATTGAACCCACAATATACTCAAAGATAAATTTCAAATTTGTAGAGAATACCCCAAACTCTAATCTCAATGCACAAACCCACCATGAAATAAATTCTTAAAAAAATCAAAGCTTCTCAATATCCGTTAAACTTTCAAGACCATTGTGATTCAACTCATCTCCTTTCAACTTTATAAAGTTATCCCATTTGCAAAACCTGAAATTGTCTTCAAAAGTTAAATACCAAAACGTTAAGACCAA
Organism: Quercus suber; assembly: GCF_002906115.3. NCBI lineage: Eukaryota > Viridiplantae > Streptophyta > Magnoliopsida > Fagales > Fagaceae > Quercus > Quercus suber. The sequence goes on along the minus strand of NW_027069866.1, from coordinate 284,365 downwards.
GTCCAAATTCAATACTAAATCAGTAAAAATATCTAACATATGACCTCATATTCATAGATCTACCTCTAAATCAAACCCAAATCCACTATTCAAAAGAAACCAATATCAAACTCTAATCTCAATGCACAAACACACCACAAAATGAATCATAAAAAAAAATCAAACCCAAAGTTCAGTTTCCCCTAAAAGTTTAAATATACAATCTCTAAGTCTATTGTGGTTCCATCTTGGTTCAAATTAGAACCTATAAATTCCAAATGGAAACCAAAAAGAATTAGAATTTAAATTCCTTATGAATTTTGAACTTATATCTAGAAGAGAAACTATACCCTAAAATCAAGTTTCTAAGTGGTAGCCACATGAGCCCAAATAATAATTCACAAAATTAAATCAAAAAAAAAAAAAAAAACCCTAACGAAAGTGGCATTAACAACACCCAACAACTATATTAGCAAAAACCTAACAAAAGTAGCCCTAACAATACCCAACAACAATATTAGCAAAAGTTGGGAAAGAACATTTCTCTTTTATTTAATAGAAAGAAATGTTCCTAATACGTAGAAAACAAATGCAACAGTAATTGTTTTTTAAAAGATTTACAGAAATTGTTAACAAACCTGGATTTGATGCACTTAAGCATGCAGCTCTTTATCCAAAAAATAGAGTAGGACCTAAAAAATAAGGGTTTTTTTTTTTTTTTTTTTATAAATTTTTTTTATGTCACTCTGTACCATAAATGCAAATATAACTAAATTTTATCTTTAAAAAATCCATGAAAACAGAAGTTATGTCACTTTTAGAATATGAAAAAATGTTTTGTTTGAACCAAGTTCTTTCCCAACTTCTCAAAAAAAAAAAAAAGTCAACTGCCATATATGCAAGAAGAGCAAACACACATAAGGCAATGCAACTCAACCACAAATACCATGCGTGTACAGATTAAAAATATATACAACTTATTTCAACCCCATTACAACTTCATTCTCCTTGATAATATCATGTTCCAAATTCAAATGCAGCAATGAAAACATAAACTAAAGCAATAGTATAGCACAGGACCAAACTCAATTGGTAGTGGAGGTTAGAGAGAATTTATGTGTTGCATAAGTAGAGAAGATTAAATTTGAATAACAAAATTTTATTCAAAAATTGAGTCCTAAATCCAAAAAAGAAAAACCCAAGATTCAGAGAGGAGAAAAAAGTTAATCTAAATCAAATCATTCACTGGGGAATTAAACAACACATAGAGGACAAACACAAAGATGTCAATAACAAATCACCTGTGTTAAATTTATTTTCCGCTGCATTTTGTTTTGTGATTTGTTTTGTGCTACCACGCTATTGCATATAATTGAATCTAATTAATTCACTTGACTAATTAATTGATTGTTTTACCAAAGGGGTCAATACATTTTAGCATTTCATGGATAACTTAGAAGGAATAGGGGAGAGAGGTGGAAATGAAGTAAGAGAGAAATTATATGAAAATTAAGATGGAAGAGAAGAAGGGTGGAAGTAGATGAAAGGTTGAACAAGGTGAAAACTGTAGAATTAGAGATATAAAGAAAAAAAAATAAAAAAATAAAATCTAAAGAAATCAAATGAAAAATTGGAAAAAAAATTATTATAGGGATGAAAGATTGAACTTAAAAGACAATGGTTGAAGAAGATGAAAAGTTGAACAATAAGAATGCAAAAAAAAAAAAAAAAAAAAAAAAAAAAAAAAAAAAAAAAATAAAAAAAAAATCAAAAATGTAGTGCAAAAGAACAAATAAAAAATAAGACAAAACTTCTTAATATTATGTAGATATGTGTAAAGACTTATTAATTTATTTTCAACTTCATTATTAATATATATAGTATAGATATATGTAACATTAATTTTGGTTATTATTCCAATAGCATGAATTATATCAATAACCTATTTTATAATGAAAGTATCCAGTAAATGATAACTTTATAATTTATTTTATTTTTTTGTTAAAAATATTTTTAATTCATATAGAATAATTGTAATAATTATTTGTAACGTTACTAAATTCCTATGATGGTAAAGTATAATATTTATTTGTAAGGATAAAAACTTAATGAGATGATGTAGTTTAAATATGTTGGTGGATAAAATATACTGTTTGGTTGATTGAATGATCATATATTTATATAAATATATAAATTAAGTATATAATTGTTTACAAAATTATGGACAATAAATATTTATAAAAATTCAAATGAATTGTTTAAATCAATAACAAAAAAAAATTGAACTAATCCAAGATGAATGATGAGGTGAAAATAAATAATTTATTTTATATTGTTTTTGTTAAAAATGAATAAAAATTTAAAGTTCTATTTTTTAAAGTAGAGAATATGAAAAGATTAAATATATGTAAGTAAAACCGCTCAAGATTGAAAGCTAAAGTTAATAATCTATTTATATTTTTGTAAGAAAATAGGACTAAAACATAAATAGAAAAAATTAATAATTATGTGGCCATGTGTGGTGATAAATTTGCAACAGGAGCTTTGCAGTAATAAAATTGCTATTGTTTCAGTTTTTTAATTATATAAATATAAATATAAATATGATTATATAATATGTTACTCATTGAGTTTCGTTACAAACCGCTAATGTCACTTCTGCTTTACATAAATATATTTATAAATTTAGGAGATCAATACATCTTTATGTTTCACATACAATTATGAGCCCCAAAAAAAAAATCATTAATAATAAATAGAAAAAAAGAGAGTTGAAAACCGGACCAGACCGTNGAATATGAATTTTAAACAGTTAAAAATCTTGGACAGCTTGTTAGTTCATGAATTGTGTTTCCTTATAGTTGTTACTTGTGCCTCTTATAACTATTATGATTCACAGATGGATACCAAAAATATACTCTTCATTTGTGGTGGAGCATTCGTTGATTTAGAGAAGACGATTTCAGAGAGGTAATACCCTTTTCTTATGCTGGATGTTAAACAGAAATGTTAACTATTGTTGGCTTCTCCCTAATTGTGAGTTCTAATTATTTACATTCTTTTTCCAGATGACAAGATTCTTCCATTGGCTTTGGAGCTGCAGTTCGTGCAAACATGAGGACTGGTGGATCAACCAATGCTGTAGTGACATCCTCATTGTTAGAATCTGTGAGAATCCACCCAATATGTTTACAGAATTTTTGGATATTCATATTGATTGCATTCTGCGTATATATTTTATGTGCAATGCATATTTTGATTCCCTTCATTATCTAGCCTTATGGGTTTTTAATGAACTTGTAGGTAGAAAGTAGTGATCTTATTACATATGGCCTCATACCTGAATTCGTTGGAAGATTTCCAATTTTAGTGAGTTTGGTTTCTACCAGGTTGTAATTCTAGAAATTAGAAGTCTGGAATATGTTGGTTTGTCCCTTTTGACAAGGAAGTAGTAACTTGTTTATGGTTTATTTATGCAAGATGGGTCCTCACCGAACTGAAAAATTCTCTTGCTAAACAGTACAAGAAGATGTTCAGCATGAACAATGTAAGCTTTTGAACCATTTCTTCTGTGGTCAGTGCTTTTTATTCTTTCTTCTACCTGGTTTATGGTCTCAAGCATCTGATGCAGAAATGGTAACCCTCTATGCGGTACAATTGGTACTGCTTCTGTAAAATTTCAGGTAAACTTACATTTTACTCAGAATGCTTTGAGATTGATTGCAAAGAAAGCAATGGCAAAGAACACTGCTGCCCGAGTTTTAAGAGCCATATTAGAGAATATTCTTACAGAAGCAATGTTTGAGGTATACTAGGGTCCTAGTATCTACCCTAGCCCTTATAATTTGTATGCAACTAGTGACAATCTTGTAATGGCACTGAGTTGGGGAGCTAACGGCAACCAATTCAATGAAATTAGTCACTTACCTGTCTAGGGGGAAAAGGCCTTTGTACTCTGATTGATTTGTTCTGTTACTCCATATGACCTTAAATAAATGTTAGCTTTAAGCTTGAAGGTCTATTATGGCAATTTATAACTCCCTGATGGATTTTTTTTTTTTTCATTTCATGTATAGATTCCAGACATCAGGTTGGAAAATGATACTATAAATGCAGTTTTGGTTGATGAAGAGGCTGTTGGGTCTATGGCTGCTCCTGGATGTGGAGCAAAAATACTTCATGATGATGGTGCATTCAATCAATTGCTCCCTGACAAAAAATTCAGGGATCCCATGGTATGTTTTACTATCGTGTCCGTCCCATTACCCAAGTTACCCTCCTTTGAAAAAAGAAAAGAAAAGAGATTACTCGCAACTTTTTTACTGTTACTGTTTTTCATTGCTGCAAAGTAAAATGATAAAAATAATGGGACTAATATAATACTGACATAATCTAGAGTTCTAAAGTTTGAGTGGCTTGAAAGCTGAGTGGACTGTCAGCGATTTCGTCTAGATCAGAGCTTATTAATTATTATCATTTTGATGACTAATAGCATTTTAAGGGACACAATAATATACAAGAGTTGAATTTGGAATAAAAGATTATTTCTGGAAGAAAATTAAAATTAAAATATGCTGCTAATGAGTTCTAGCTCAAATGGCACATTCTTTCCTTGAAAAACATGGTCGGAGTTGAGGTTGTAGCTCAAAACCAACTGTATACGTGCGTGACTGATCTGAAGGAGAAAATGTATGACCTAAAAATGCAGTTGAGAGCATTACCAAATATGAGACTTGTTGATGCATTACCACATATGTTGTCTCGTGAACAACCTCCTCATGGACTTTATGATAACACGCCTCTTTAATGTATAGTATAACTAGTGTTAAAATCTAATGACTTAATTTTTAGAAAGGGTGTGGCTTTCATGCGGTGCTCTTTTGAACCATTGAGGGCTTTATGACCCATAGAGTCTAGAGAAGCACATCCCTTTGATCCTCTTAACTAACATAATTAACTTTGGTTTGCAGGGAGGTGGGGTGTCTGATAGTGAGTTTTTGGAAGGTGAATTGCATGTTCAGTCAAGAGCCATTCGATTATAAATTTTATGTAATTTAAAATATGTGTAAAGAACATGTGTATGCACAAGAATCAAAGAAAATAAATTCATATTTCAAGTTCTCTTTTTCCTGGGTCTTCTAACAATCTAATGAAGCTTGTCGAGAACTAGATTCACCTCAATTGCTTCTCGTGCCTTTCTTTCATAGCTGGCTGTTTGTTTTTCTTCATTCTGAGTCAAGGGGATTGGTTATTTGTGGTGCATTCTATTTGACTGTTTTACATGGATGGATCTTTAATAGGTAAAATATGACTCACCAACAGTGTGTCCCAATGATTTTTCTTTTTTCTTTACTTTTTAATTTATTTTTTGGGTGACAATTGTGTGCCCTAGGGAATTTTGTTAAAGTTGGAGGTGGTATATTGTTGTGTTACAGATATATGTAACATCACTCTCATATGCATTTGGAACCATAGCATGTGGGTGTCTGTAGTCCAGTGTCAAGTTTTACTTACCCAATGATTTGGATAGCAAAAGGATGCTATGGTTCTCCATAGTTGAAAATATATGCTTGATTTGTCTCCATAGGGATTACAAAATGATTTGGATAACAAAAGGATGATGGATTGAGAAAAGAATGTCATCATATAAGATGGGTTGCAAGCGCAACTTATTTTGTAATCAGTGGCCCAACCAAATAAGATTTACAACCCAAAACTACAATGAACAGACTAGGCTAAAGTCTAAAAAAAGAGTTCGACATCCCTTATTGACAACATTAAAGCCTATTCAATGGCAAGTCCTTGATGCCCTTACAAAACTCAACCCAAGATTTAACAACAACATTATGTACCGTAACACATGTTTGAATCCAAATATGATAAATTATTGTAGCTAAAGCAACTTTCCACATTAACCCTCAAAGGCTGAAACTGTTATCCTTTAGATTCCTTATGCCCCACTAAAGAATGGTCAGCAGGCAAAATTATCCACAAAGTGCAAATTTTGAATTGCACAAGATCCTTTTAGCAAAAGAACGCTCAAACAATATGTTGTCTCTATTGTCCATATAGTTTCTACAAAAGACTCCCTAGTAGTTAGCCTATCCCTAGTAGTTAGCCTATTTAGACAGCTTTCAATCTAAGGAGGCAATTCTCTACCTCTACTTGGAATGGTTCTCTGAACCTGCACCAAGTCTCCGGTCTAGTTGGGTTCCACTTTCCACCTCCATCGGTCATCCTTAATAACACTGGAAATCTTTGCATCAAAAGGAGCTGGCAACATCTTAGATTAATCTGTGACCAAATTTAAGAATGGGAAAGATTTAGATAATTTCTTCTTTACATGACCCAAAGCATATATTCAACGATGATTTCTTCTTTACTTATCTAAGAAATTTTGGATATTAAGTACAGGAGAGGCCAAGGAAGTGTAACCCAAATTCGCAACTCGTGAAGCACCGCCTGGACTCATGGAGACAACTCACTCTACCCCTCTCTCTCCACCGCACAACGCCTTGTCTCCTCCATCCAAACAATGATGATTGTTCACCGCAGGGGAAGAACATGATCCCCAATTTGGTCTAGGACTCACCCGATTCTGTCATCAACATGTTCAGTAATGATATTCTCCTCTCTCATTGAATTGGATTACTTTGATTCTTAAGATCTTAGTTCAATCTGTGAACCAAACAAACTAAAAAATATTTTCATGTTGTAGAGCCCGTTCTATATGCAGTTGGTTGTACTCTGATGAATTATGTGAAAAAGAAACAAATTTCTTAGATAAAATTGAAATTGATAAATTAATCCAAAAAAGAAAATTCATTGCTTTACAAAAGTTCTTGATATCATAAGGTGGAGCGCAGGATTTCAAAAGAAAGATAAGGGATAAAAGAGAAAAATGAGGAACAGAGAGAAGAGACAAAGTATTGTTGGCTTTACTGGTTTTCTAGCATGAAAAAAGAAAAAGAACATAAAGAGATGTTTTAAACGCTGTTTGCTGAGATGGTTAGGTAAACGAGTGGCTGAAATATAAGAGGGGTATCTAGGAAACAATATCTAAGTATTTTCCTTAGAAAATGGAGGCACATCTGGATGCAATGAATCATGCCATAAAAGCAAAGAGTTTCCTTGACATCTCTCAGCTTTAAGATTTTCCTACAAGTCCAAGAAGAATTGCAAGGAACCTTTACTACCGACTCCTATTCTTCAATAGATAAACATGCACCCATGCTACTCAAATGGAACTAGGCATAGCAAAAGTTTCCATATATGCTTCATGAATGTAGCTTTATTTCAGTCTCCACTCCTTTATTTTAATAACTTGATTGGGAAGGATGAACTACACCGGTAAATTTGAATGCTAAAGATGATTGATTTAGTAGTGTCAGCTGGTCATCTAAATTGATTATTGTCCCAAACATTCAAAAAATAAAATGGTCATTTAACTAATTCCTAGCTGGTTGTTCCTCCCCCAAAAAAGAAAAAAAAAAAAAAAAAAAAAAAAACACACACACACACACACACACACACAACTAAGTAAGGACGAGGTCTGCGGCGTGGATCGGAGGGCGGGGTCTGTGGCGTGGATCAACGGCAAGGTCTGCGGTGTAAGCCGGCGGCGGGGTCTGCAGTGTAAGCCGGCGGCGGGTCTGCGGTGTGAGCCGGTGGCGTGGGGGTGGGGGTGGGCCGGCAGCTGTGAGAGGAAGTTGAGAGAGAGCTGAGAGAGTTGAGAGAGAGAAAGGTGAGAGTTGAGAGATGATCAGAGTTGAGAGAGAGGTAATATTTTAATGGGGGCAGGGAATAAAAAATTATTATTATTTTTAGCTCTCATGAACAGTGCACATCTATTTATAGATGTGTACTGTAGAAATGGAGCTAAAAAAAATAGATTTAGCTCCACTGTTGCAGCTTGGTTTTAGTGTTTGAGGAGCTAAAATATTGCTATATAGCAATATAGCACCACTGCTGTGAGTGCTCTAAGCCCACCGTGTTAGGTTAAATCTATAGTGCCTGAACATGTTTCACAAGGATGCTAAATTATTGACATTACATATGATTCACAATTGAACTCTGCTATAATGACTTAAAAATAACTGGGGCCAGTTTTATAATCTTTAATAAGAAAGTCGAAAACCTTAGCCTCTATCATAGCATGAGGAAACCTACCTTTCAGATTGGTGAAGAAACATTAGACATACATCTTTTCAAATATAAATATATATATATATATATAGGTTATCTTTTAGGTTCAAGCTTTAAAGAAAGGTCTAAACCGAAGTTCCTATTTGCATATGAACAATTTTGGGAGTTCATTGGCTGCCGATATCACCATCTTTTGTTTGGAAAGACATGCAATACGTTTGATAAATCCTAAAGTTCAATTACTTCAAGAAAATTGAAAATATCAATATGACCAAGCCCTTCAACTGCCCAATAAATTTCAGTATGTCTATTTGATAGCATGGCATGATAAAGATAATATGGTCATTTTAACAATGCCTTCATATTGAAGCCGATTTCTCTTATGATGCTAATTAAATAATATTAAGAATTGAATAGATAAAGTTCTTTTTCTGATTCTTTACTGTTAGCAACAACATCACCAAGCTGCATTTCTGTTCTAAGTTTTCTTGACGAAGTACTACAGGAATCGGAGGTTGGATGACTCGGTGTTCGCACTTGATTTTGTGGAGATATATGTTATTAATTCCAAAAAAAAATCAATTACCAGAGCTAAATTTTTTGTGAGGAAATTTGTTTGTGAATATTAGTTTTAAAACTGCAATAACTATTTTTCTTATGCTTCTTGTGGATGGGGATGTGGAATGGCTATTTGCCTTCTTTACCTATGGAGTTTTGATTTTTTTTTTTTTTTTTTGCCTTTCCTTTTGTTTTGGCTGCCTTTAAATTTTGATCAATCACTTTGCTTAAGTAGTTTAGTTGGAGGACCATGTTTCCAAAATGAAAAATGGTGATGCTTTAGGTTATTAGTTAAAATTTTTAGCTTCTTATGTGAAGCTAAAAGGATCCCTAAAAGGAAGTGAAGATTTCTTATGATGGAGATTTATGTAATAGCCATCAATCAATGCTATTTATGTGATTTACTTTCTATTTAGTAATTGAGTGAGAATAGGGATATTTGAGGTTAGAATCCTAATGTGCAACATTCATTCAGAAGCAAATTACAATATTAAGTTTTCATGTTAAACTATAATGAAATGATGATTGTAGTAAATAAACAAAGATTAAATACTAATTCATACTCAATATCTTTCCTGTGTATCACATGTGTTAACGACTAGTCTATATATATATATATATATATAAAACCGAAACCTTTAGAGCTCCTACAATTTTCCAAATCGCCATTATTTTATTTTTCTTTTTATTTTAGGTTTTATATCCTATATATTTATTATTTCTCTTCAACGTGTAATTATTCTATCAAGTGTTACAATAGTTTAGTTTAAGTAAAACTCTATTAGATATATGTTTCAAGAGCTTGAAAATTCTCAAATATTTATATTATATTATATTATATATAATAAAAGTTGGGTTTAGACATTGTGATTGTGCCACATGGCTTCACCAAATTGCAGAAATTTTAATAAATTTTTAGATTTTAAGAACAGATATATACATATTTTTTGGATAAATATAACAAATCAAGTAATGAAAGAAAGTAGTATTTGTGCCCCCCCCCCCCCCCCCCCCAAAAAAAAAAAAAAAAGGATCCCTAAAAGGAAGTGAAGATTTCTTATGATGGAGATTTATGTAATAGCCATCAATCAATGCTTTCTATTTAGTAATTGAATGTTCCATATTGAGAATAGGGATATTTGAGGTTAGAATCCTAATGTGCAACATTCATTCAGAAGCAAATTACAATATTAAGTTTTCATGTTAAACTATAATGAAATGATGATTGTAGTAAATAAACAAAGATTAAATACTAATTCATACTCAACATCTTTCCTGTGTATCACGTGTTAACGACTAGTCTATATATATATATATATATATAACCGAAGCCTTTAGAACTCCTACAATTTTCTAAATCACCACTATTTTATTTTTCTTTTTATTTTAGGTTTTATATCCTATATATTTATTATTTCTCTTAAACATGTAATTATTTTATCAAGTGTTACAATAGTTTAGTTTAAGTAAAACTCTATTAGATATATGTTTCAAGAGCTTGAAAATTCTTGAATATTTATATTATATTATATTATATCATATCATATTATATATAATAAAAGTTGGGTTTAGACATTGTGATTGCGCCACGTGGCTTCACCAAATTGCAGAAATTTTAATAAATTTTTAGATTTTAAGAACAGATATATACATATTTTTTGGATAAATATAACAAATCAAGTAATGAAAGAAAGTAGTATTTGATTTACAAATATAACAGTTGTGTCTATCTAAAATGTTATCAACAAAGCGTAAAATCAATAAAATAGAATTTAAATAAAAAAGAGAGATAAAAAAACGTAAAAGAAAAAAAAAAAAAAGGATCTTTTGTCTACTTAAGCAATCCAAGTCTTACTTGGATGCTTATCAAAAGAGTCCTACTTGGATTCAGTAATTATGCTCCATGGCACAAACTAGCCTTTGCTCTATATATACACATACATGTTTTGTGCCTTAACATTGGTTTTGTAATAGAGTTCAAGCTAAGGCAACTTACTTCAGGAAAATTAAGATTTGTTGTAAAAATATTATAAAAATGTTGTAGATATGTCACTTCTCATTTTAATATTTAGCCTCACACTCACACACATTCACCAAAATTTTACTCCCATTTAAAAAAAAAACACACAATTTCAGTGGGTAACTTTTTTTTTTGAGAGTTTCAATCTATGACGTTCGCTTTTAATAATTACACTTTATTATCAAATTAAGATACCAATCAATTTTTAGTATAGACAAAGATTGAACCTAGATCTCTTGTACAATAGACTTTACCAGTTGAGCAGTGGGTAACTTCTTTAACTGTCTTTATATATTCAACTTCACTTCAATTTTGCCTCTGCGAGAAGAAACTCTATGAAGAGAGATAGGATATAGGATTGTCTCCACTAGCCTGCCGCTGTCACACAGCGGAACCGCTGCCGGTAAAATTGTCTTTTTTTGTTTTTCCCTTTCAGTCCACCGTCAAGCATAGAACCTCTACCCTCTACCCCTCTCTCAAACGCAGACCCAAGTTATTTCGCAGAAAGCTTGCAAGGACATGCAAGTCCACCATGGGTACCAACGTTTTCAGTCTCCATCCCGGCCTCCATATTAGACCATTCTCTCTCGGTTTTTATCAGGTTTTCCTTTATTGGCATCTTTTATTGGCTTTACTTTTGTATGCAAATTTTGTTAATCAAATGGTTTGATAAAAGCGTATGTCTTCATTGTGGGTTTGTGTAATTGTATCTGAAATTGTAATTTTAAGATGGATTTGCTTGATTTTGATTGCTTGAATTTATTTGTTAAAAAGAATTTTCCACAATGATACTTATTGGGGTTAGTTATATTACTTTTGTTTAAACTAAGTGATATATGAATTCTGTTAGAATTTTATAGTGAGGTTGTGTTTGAAATTTTAATTTTCAATTCGGCTTGCTTGATTTTGATTTCTCAAACTTCTTTCTTCTCTACATTCCCCTTCTTCCCCCACTCTCTGTACTTTATTTCCTGCAACAACAATTTTTACATACAAGTTTTACCCTATTTGCAAGCAAAGCCCCAAAGTAAGAAAAACATTAGTAAGGCACATAAAAAAGAAAGAGAGATAAGTCTGAGGGCTGCCAGCATTGTCCAGCCGGCAACCACCTTCAGGCGGCATCCCGCCACCCTAATACCACTACCACAATAGTAAAGGTATTTTCTTATAAACAAATATTTTGGCATTAAATATGATTTAGGTTTGGTTGTTATGGACTAAGTTTTGATTTAGGTATCTAGCCTAGATTTCGTTTTGATAAAGGTTTATGTGTTGTGGCCTATTAGAGAAGAGCCAGGTATGAGGAGACGTAAGGAATATAGATATTGTGGCTCATGTTGATCCTAGAAAGATATCTTTGGTTGATTCTATTTTAAACAAGCAAAGGTAATAATTCCTTAATGATTTTCCTCTGCATAATTTGCCACATTGATTGGTAATACTGAAATTTTTCTAAGAAAATTGATTTCCATCTAGACTAGAGGGTGGCAATCAATCATAGGGTTACAAAGTATTACACAAGTATCCAACTACAAGTTGTCTTTGTTAATCTTTGTTCACTATTGTGAACCCTTGTGAATTTTTCCTGCTATTCCTTTTTTAATAATATTTTCTTTCTTACCTATCAAAAAAAAAAAAAAAAGTGGTCTCTGTTAGCCCCAAACTGAAAACCTACTAAAGACCCATGATACACAGGAAAATCTGATGATTCAATTGCTTCCTTGTCTACCAGATTGCTTGCTATTAGGTACATTTCTTCTCCTCCTCCTCCTCTTTTCTCTGAATTTATTTAGTTTTGTTTTACCACTGATTTGAAGATTAGGTATTAAGTTTAAGGATCTCTTGCTTCTATTTTTTTCCTTTTTGATTGATTTCACATAGTCCCAAAAAACTTCCCACAGAATCCCCTAAGCAGAAGCCAAGGGCTGTCTTTTTCAAGTGGGTATGTATTTCTTATTCAAAATTCAATTGTGGGAATTATTGTTGGTTGAAGATTGGTCGTAAGCATTGGTTTCTAGGATCATTATGAGAAACCCAAATAGATTTTTTGTTGTGTTTTGTTGATTCTTTGTTTTGTTTGATTTTTGTTAAGGATTTGTTTTAGTTTCTCTATTAATGCTTTGGGATATCATATAAACTTCAATTTTTTTTTTTTCTTTTTTCTTTTTTTTTGGTTTATGAATATTGATATAGGAAAAAACTGCTAATTAATGAAGAAAAACAAGGCAAAGGTGATGTAATAAGAAAATGTGGGTGTGGTTGTAAGAAAATGTTTGCTTTACTCTCTGCCCTCTTCTACTAGACTCCAATGTCTAACCCAAGTATAGTTTTTTTGTTATCTTTTTTATTACCTGATTTGTTTTTAAAAAAATTTTCGGAAGAGGTTTAGGTGGTCTGATGTTGGTTCCTTAAATTTTACTTGATGTATCAATATGTTTTTGATTTGTGAATTCCATTATTCTAAATATGTCATACTGGAAATTATGGTTCCTTCTATCTTCAACACCTGTAGATTAACCAAGTTCTATTTCTTTTTTTTTTGATAAACACCAAGTTCTATTTCTTGGTTATACTAGGTGTTCGACAAAATTCCTCTAAGAGCAGCTGGTATTACTTGGCATTTTTGCATTTTACGTAAGTTTAAAGCCTGTACATGTGTTGGGATAATAGTATAGATGAACTGTCATAAACTATTTGAGGATTACCCACTAAATTCTGTATTTATGTTTAATATTTTAGACATTGTTACATTCTGCTTTATGCAGATTGGGGATGTGCTGACTTGGGTTTGAATACTGGAAATTTAATTGTTTGGACTATTTGATGTGCTTATTCCCACTCCTTTTGATTTATGTTAGGATTGTGCATTTTTGGTTTTATGCTATATTCTAATGTTGAAATTTTCTTAATAAATAGATATAAATCATGTCAGAAGTCAAAACTCATGTGCAAATTAGTCCTCAAGCCTTAGTTGGTTGCAGCTTAACTGTAATGAGGAGGTGGCAAGTCAGTTGGTTTACATGGTTTTTCTACAATTGATAGATCATGACCCAATTTGCAATAAGCATGCGACAGTGGGTTTAGGATTTCACTTGAGGCAGTTCAGTTTTATTAATATAGCACTTCATTGCAACATATTTGGTTTTAGAAAAATGCAAGGGTGTTTTGTGGCAAAGTATTATAAGAGGAGGCTATGCTGTATTTGTTCAATTGTAACGTGTTTAGTTTGTCATGGGCGTAATTTTTGGGTGGATTCATGTTATAGTCATTTTAATACTATTTTATCAAAAAGTTGTTCTCTTTCCAAGTTTTTGTTTTCTTTTCATATTAAGTCATGTTTTATAATGTTAGGTATAAAGAAAAAGGCAAGTTAAATTCTACTACAAGTCTCTAATATGCCAATTGACCTTCGCATTGCTACCTTTTTGTTGTTGCTCTTTGGAATCATCATTTAACTTTGCCTTGACGTAAAAAATTACATTACATCATACAAAAATACAATTCATCTATAAATTAGTCTGTGTAATACAAATTTTAGGTTATTTATGATGGATAAGATTTAACACTGTAGCGGTCATTGATCTAGGCATAGCATAGAGCCTTGAAGTTGAGTTTTAATTATATGTCTTCAATTAGGTTTTCTATCAATTTATGGATTTCAATTCCTAACCCTTTTTCCTCTTTTTTTTTTTTTTTTGGTTGAAGTCAAGGAAACACTCATAGAAAATCCAATTCTATGGTTTTGTAAGAAAATATTGTGGATATGGATGGGTTTTGTAGTGCAGATAGTATCGATTTAATAGGTTTTTTTGTTTGTTTGTGTGTTTTTGAAAGGCCTAAGAGTCAGCCTAGTGATTAATTTATTTGGCTGAAAAATTAGTTTATATTGATGTAGATTGTGGTTTCAGAATTTTCACTAATATATATGGCTGTTTGTTGCAGATAGTTTTGTTCATGGGGTTCAATAAAAATTTTAGGTTGATTTGATGCTAAATAGTTATTGGGTTTTGTTTTAGAAAATCTTTAGATTTTTTGTTGTTATTGTGATTGACTTCTTTTTTTTTTTGGTTAATGCTGATACTATCTTAATTTTATTGATGAAGTCTTGAAACACACATATTTTTACTCAGTGAGGTGTTATACTGATAGCATATATTATTGATAAAGCACTGGGCTTGTAGCACAATCTAGAGATAGTAATGGTCAATGGGTTAACACTCTGGGGTAACTGCCAAATCTCCCACTTGGACCTTTAAGGGAGCCTTTGAGTTGATTGCACTGAAACAGGCAGATGTTACTGTCATCGATAATGTTGATCTGGTATGCAACATGACTGACCTTTTTAAGTTTCCCTTTTTAAGTAATTTTGCTTCAATGGACATTGCTCATTTTGATTAGCATGTATTTAGCTACTTGAATTCTGTCAGATGCAAACTTACATTTAAAATGGTACGCTGTTGAAATAATTAAGATTGAAGTTTAATCTTGGGTTTGAGACACAGTCATATCTATGCAGATAATCTTTTACTCTAATTTTTGTAGTTTTGCATGTGTAAATTTTAGGTTATTTATGATGGATAGGATTTAAAAATGTAGTGGTCATTGATCTGAGTAGGAGGTTTAAAATTTTAGAACTTTTACCCTGATCTTTTCATAATTTTGCTTGGAGTCAAAGTGGCATGTAGTTACTTTTGAGAATATTATTTCCTTAGGAATTTCTAGATATTGATGTGAAAGCCATTTGAGTAGTTGTGTCCCTATTTAATGCTGCTTTTATTTGCTTATATCCTACTTTGAACACCATTTTTTTTAAATTATTAGTTTATTACATACTTTGTGTTGGTTTTAAAACTGACGCTTGACAGTTAGTTTTATGACATTAGTGTGTTACCTATGCTTTTGATGATAGATGTGTCTATTTCTACTAACAGTTTCTAATGGATAACAGAGTAAACTTGGATTAGCAACCTATATACTTCTCTTTATATTGTTGTGATTGGTGACATTAAGTAACAACCGTATCTTAACATCAATTATATACTATTTTGTTCTACCAAATAAAATTACTGATTTGAGTTGTCTTTCTTTGTCATAGGGGTTAGTTAATCTATTGATTGGCTTTCATTATGTCACTATTGAAACCAAACTAAAGGTCATATATTCTTTCTGTTATTCTTTTTTTTTTTAATTTAAAATTTTGTCCATCAAATATTGTTAAATATAGTATATATTTTCTTTAACAAATATGATCTAGGTTTGGGTATTTTCTTGGGATAGATTATGATTTAGGCATTTGGATTAGATAAAGGTATAAAGGTTAGATTTGGTTATGTTTTAGATATTTATTTGAGTTAGATTTCGTTTGGTTCACTGAACCATAAGACTTGCTTCAAAATTGTACATACCGTGTGTAATGCAATTGAGAAGGATACATATTAAGTCAACTTTACATACATACTAAACAAATAGTAGTTATGGAAATAAAAATTACCTTTATGAACTGTAAGTGCAATAGAGATATTTACCATTGCAATAAACATCACCATTATTTGTGTTGCCTTTGATTCCATCTGGAACTCACTGATTTTTGTAGATAAGCTTTGGCTTTGTTGAAAATTTTTTCAACTAATAAAATGGTCCAACCTGATATGATCTTTTGTACTAATTTCTTAAATAAGTGATTGTGTCTAATGTTTCATCAAATTATTTGACCCATGGAAGATTGAGGCTATATCAGATCTCTATGTTGGTGTTTCAGCTCTGCATGAAGTTGCAAGCAAGTTCATTTTATAGATTTCATATCACATGCCAAGGCTTTGCATCTTCAAGGGATTTTTTTTCCCGTTGGATCGAAATGCAAAAAATGTATTATTGCATAGTTATATTTCTTTTCCTTTTTTTTTTTTTTTTTTTTGGATAAGTAAAAAAGATGTATATTAAAAAAAAACTTCCTCATGTAGAATATCATAAGGTAGAGATAAAAATTACAGAAAAAGAAGATAAAAAACAGAAAGAAAAGATACTAATTACAAAGAAGGGAGCTAAGAAACATAGGGAGAGAATCACTAGAGGTGAGTCTCCAAGCCCTAGACCAATCAAAAAGTGAGCCACTGAAAGAAGCCAATAATTGGTCATTGAAACTTTTCATGTCTTCAAACGTCCTCCAATTTCGCTCCCTCCACAAACACCACATTAAGCATAGTAGAGCTAAATTCCAAATGCTAGGTGAATGCTTTCCTAGCCAATTCCACTAACCAAAGAGAGTATCCGCAACTGATCTTGGCAAAACCAAGAAATCCCAAAAGATCTAAACACCAAACTCCACAACCGGTAAGCCTTACCACAATGCAGTAGCAAATGATCTACCGTCTTCCTGTTACAATGACACATAATGCACTAGTCAACAAAGTCCATCCCTCTACCCCTCAAATTGTCACCTGTAAGGATTTTATCCCATATAGCAGTCCACACAAAGAAAGAAACATACTGAGGGCCCTAAACTTCCAAACACCTTTCCAAAGAAAAATAATGAGCAAGGGTCCTCTTAAGTTATTATAAAATGATCGGATATCAAAATCCCCATTTTTCGTCAATTTCCTTCGCATACAATTTCCATTCTTAGTTGGAGGTAAATTAGAGCCCAAAGTACAGAGAAATTCATCCACACCACTCATTTCCCAATCATTTGGTTTCTGAATGAAATGAACGTCCCAGCTTCTCCGTTCCTCTATCTCCAACTCTTCAAGAGAAGAGGCCACTGATGCCCCTTTATTGGAGGCAATCCCATACACAACCAGAAAGGTCAATTGAAGTAGAGAATCTTCACACCATTGATGTGTCCAAAGCTTCACTCTATCCCTCACCCCTACCTCAAACCGAATATTTTTACTAAAAACTTCCCAGCCAATTTGGATGCTTCTCCACAAACCACACCCATATACCCCTCTATATAGCTTGGAAGTACACCCCCCACCCCCCCCCCCTCCCAAAACACCAAATCTTCCCCAAACTTTAGAACTACAACCCTTCTCCAAAGCCTTGTCTCCTTAACCCCAAACCGCCATAACTATTTCCCCAGTATGGCTTTTTTAAAAGTAGTTAATTTCCTTACTCCTAACTTACCATTTTCCAAAGGTGCACACACCTTATCCCATCCCACCAGATGTGTCTTGGAGTCCCCCCACAAAAAATCCCTTTGCAACCTCTCAATTTTATTGACGACATGCGTAGGGATAGTAAAAAGAGATAAAAAGTAAGTCAGAAGACTAGATAATGTACTTTTAAGCAATGTCAGTCTTCCACTTTTTGACAAATACATCTTCCAATCAGTTAACTTACGCTTAATTTTCTCCAATATAGGATTCCAAATAGTAGGGGACTTGTGGGACGCCCCCAGTGGCATACCAAGATAGGTCATAGGCAAAGATCCAATCCGGCAACCCAAGATCTTTGCCAAGACATGAATATTAGGAACCTCCCAAATTGAAACCATCTCACTATTCAAAGCATTAACCTTTAATCCTGTCACAGCCTGGAAACAAAGAAGGAGCATCCGAACATGTAGAATCTACTCCTTATCTGCATCACAAAATAGAATCATATCATCTGCAAACAAAAGATGTGAGACACATACCTCTTCACCCCTTCTACCATCAGCCTTGAAACCTTGAAGTAAACCAGCACCTTCAACTCTTTTCATCATCTTACTGAAAACCTCCATCATAACTAGAAACAACATAGGAGATAGCGGGTCCCCTTTTCTCAATCTCCTTGAACTCCCAAAAAAGTCAACTGGAGACCCATTAACCAAAACATAGAACTGGACTGTAGATATACACGTACGGATCCACCTACACCACCTCAACCCAAATCCCATTCTCTTCAACAAATCTAGAAGAGTCTCCCAATTTACATGATCAAAGGCTTTCTCAATCTTCGGTTTACAAATAACCCCCCAAATCTTACTCTTCACCCTACTATCAACACACTCATTAACAATAAGAACTGAATCAAGTATCTATCTGCCACCCATAAAGTTTTTCTGAGACTTAGATATTAGCTGACCCAAAACCTCTTTCAAGTGGTTTGCCAAAACCTTAGCCAAGATCTTGTATACACTCCCTGCCAAGCTAATAGGTCTAAAATCTCGGATATTGGAGACACCATTCTCTTAGGAATTAGGGCTATTAAAGTTGCATTAAGAGATTTTGCAAATTTACTGTGTTGATAAAACTCTTCAAACATAGCTAAAACCTTTTTTTCCACAACTCCCTAACAATGGTGATAGAAGGCCATAGAAAAACCATCAGGACTTGGAGTTTTATTTCCTTCCAATTCTTTAACACGAAGAATCTCCTCCTTTTCAAACCTTCGTTGAAGCCAGTCCCTCTCCAACCCTTTAATCTGATCAAACTCCAAACCTTCCACAAAAGGCCTCCACTTCTCTATTTCCTTAAAATTGTTGCTGCTTTCTAGGCAAAGATTTTTGTATGGTTTTGATTCAAGAAGTGGTACAAATTCAAAATATTGTTATCTTCTTTCAGTAGTTTGTGTACAGTTATATTTTTACTTAATTTTATTCATTTTCAAATAAATGTACTTTCAAATAAAATAATCATAATTAATTTTTATTTACTAATCTCGTGCATAGCACGGGTTAGCGACTAGTATATATATATAATCGAAGCCTCTGGAGCTCTTACAGTTTTCCACATCACCACTATTTTATTTTTCTTTTTATTTTAGATTCTTTTTATTTTAGGTTTTATATCTTATATATTTATTATTTCTCTTCAATGTGTAATTATCTTATCAAATGTTACAATAGTTTAGTTTAAGTAAAACTTTATTAGATATATGTTTCAAGAACTTGAAAATTCTACTTCAGCAAAAATTCTATAACAAAAATTTCAACAAATATAAACCCCTGCCATGGTCGAAACCTTTCATAATCACTCAAATTTTCACAAAGAAAACACACACAGCAAATTGAAGATTTTGCAAAGAGGGTACGAGACTTCATGAGACCACTTTGTAACATTGTATCCATGGAGTTGCTCAGAGTAAATGCAGAGTTAAGGACATGTTGCCATCTTTCATGCTCTAACTCTCTATGATTACTACATAATATTGTTATTGTTGTGACTTGTGAGTGAGTTTATTAGTATGAAAGATCTACATGTAAAAATTTTAATTGTAAAAATTTGTTTTTATGATTAAAACATTAGATTTAATTGTAATTTTGATTTAATAATTAATAGTTTCATCAATCAAATTTTCTCTAACGTTGGTGTAATTTGTATTACTATGTATGTTATATATAAAACCCTCATATGATCTCAGAAAAATTACTCTAAAAAAAAAAATCATCAATAACAAGAAGAAGTGCTTATTCCTAACCATCAAAACCATAAATTTCTTGTCATCAATAATCAATTTTATATTAATGTTGTGATATAGTCCATAGGTATTTAAAAAAAAAGTAGTCCATATGGGAATGGTTTAGATGTTTTTTACTTGATTTTGGAATCTCAGATTGATTAGTTGAATAATATGAAGTGAGGAGGTGTATTATTCATATTAAAAATGGCAATTCACATCAATAAGAAACTAAATAAGGGTGTGTAATTACCTCTATACATATGGTGGTAGTGTAGTGTTGGTGCAAGTGAGAGTTAGAAGACAAAGTTTTGTGTTTTTTATTTTTATTTTTTATTTAATATATGCATCCTACTTTGTTGATACCTATACAATACCTATGGGAAACTATTCAAATTCTACTACAATTTATTTGTTCGTATCCTATCAAGTTCTTCTTCATTTTTTTTTTTTTTTTGGTGGATAAATAATAAAACAAAAGCAGCCATCGCCCATCATTACGGTCTTTTTTAAAATTTAAAATATGCATCTTACTTGGTTGATACCTATACAATACCTATGGGAAATTACTTTAAATTATAAAATAATTTTTCTATTAACATTTAATTAATAGTTTTTTCATAAAGGACTCTCTATTTGTTTTTATTTATTTATTTATTTTTATTTTTTAAATATATGTGATTTTGAATTTAATTATCTCGTGCATCGAACGGGTTAGTGACTAGTTGTATATGAAAACATGAGGGAGATTAGCCCTTATTGGCTTGGAGAAAGAGAAAAATTAAGAAGAGTAAAAATAAATAATAAAATAAAATAACTGAGAATGTAAGAATCAAAGAGAAAATTTTGAGAGTATGAACGAAAATAAGTGAGAATGGTGAGAATCAATCTAACGTGTTAAATTAGTAAGTCAGGTTTGGATTGACCTATTTTGTCACTCATACTTATTTTCATTTTCCAGGTTTGGATTTGAATCTAAGGTTGCGTTTGGATAGCTTATTTCTTGCCAACTTATTTTACTATTCAGCTTATTTTTCTATTATTTATGAGTCTCATTGCACTTTTTAGTACTATTTATGGGTCTTACTGTACTATTTCAGCTAACTTTTACCTTTATCTATAGTACTTTCAGCAAAAATTTTCAGTTTCAGCAAAATAAGCCGATCCCAAATAGACCTTAATTTTGTCCTCTTTATTTAAACCACCACTATTCATCCCACTCTTCCCATTTCAACTTCTTTTATATATATATATATATATAATGATTTTATTTTTGGAGAAACTATATAATGGATTTTTAATCTACTGTACTTGTTACATATTAATAAAAAGCATCATCCTATCGTTTTTTCCTATGTGATTTAACATACTAAACTAGAGTAGAACATTTGGTTAATTTTGTGTCATTGCACTATTGTTATGATCCTAGTATTTTACATGGATTAAATATAAATTTAACTATGTTTATAAGTTCTTGGACACCCTACCCTTGTAAGCCAATTGCCAAAGGTGGGTACTACCCACAAGTTTGTAATAATTATCTACTACCATTATAGGGTAAATTAATGCCTCCAATATATATAGTCAATCATACATCTTTCAGCTTTACTCTAATCACAAATAAGGAAAAAATGTAGACAAATTTCTTAATTTCCCATTATCAATCTGCTCCAATGTCCTTCAAAAACTTCAATTTGATATTTTTGAGTGTTGTTACAACAACTCTCATGTTTAACCTTTCTTCAGGTGCCACTGTTGAGCAATCCATAGCCAATTTCATAATGGATAACATACAATCCAACTTAGCATTAAAATTCTTTTTGCCTCTCTTTAGCAAATTAGCATCTATAACTTCAATTTCTGAATCAGGCAGTGCTTATTTTACCCAACCTTTTAGGCTCATTTCTCCAACGAACATTTCGTTTGTGGGATTCTTTCTTGTGAATGTTTCCATCAACAAAATGCCATAACTATACACGTCCCTGCATGTGGAAATGATCCCTTGTGATCCATACTCTATAAGTTTGATTGAAATTTATTGTTAGAAAGTATCCAATATTGTTACTTGATAGTAAAAAGAAAAATGCTCAATACTTTTTTGAGACAAATTTGAGTTTGTGTGTTTGTAAACATAAAATTGAATTGTAAACTAGAAACATTACCTGGTGCCATGTAACCAATAGTGGCCAATGTCATAGCTTGCGTCATAGAGTCTTTGTTGCATAAGAATTTTGAAATGCCAAAGTCACTCACATGTGCAACCATATCTTTGTCTATGAGAATATTGTTGGGCTTCAAATCACAATGAACAATAGGTACAGGACAACCATGATAGAGAAACTCCAATGATGTGGTGTTTAAATACTGAAAACTGTTATTTAAACAACAGTACCAAACAGGCCTCCGGTTTTTCTGGTTCCGTATAATTTGAGAAAGGTGTGTTGGTGTCAAATGTCTTGGCCATCTCACAATCATGGTGTTTTAACAACTGCTACTTCTACTCCACCGTACCTCCAAGGCTCCAACATCTGCTACATCATTGAAACAATTAGTCCTCAAATATAAGAAAATAAGTTTGCACTAAACAACATATTATTAATCTACGTGAACACATAATATATTAACAAGCCAAAACTCAAAAGCAAACCCTGGGCATGATTGCATTCTTTGTGCAAATAAATAATAAGAATTCCTTGCATGAGTTCACTTATTGAAATGCTATGTTAGGCCAACTCTTGCTTTGGCAAAATATCAAACCATTAACATGCAGAGCCTTTGTATCTTTATATATCGACTGAGTTGGAGCACACTTAAGCACATAAGCCTCTTGGAGACTAGGTGCGCTTAAGCGCACTTGACTCTGACATATTTGCAGGCATTCAGGTAACCTTAGTAGAGTCACCATGTTGTTTTTTTCTGTTATATGTTATACAAACTCACATGCCACTTCTTTTACTTCCACTGGCTTAGCTGTCAATGTTTTTAAACCAGACCAAACAACCAGTCTAAAAAGGTTATTCAAACAGGGACAACATCATAACGAAGTTAATTTTATTATAAACTAAAAATAAATAGAATAAATTTGTATATTACAGTACTAGCAATGATAACTGAAAAATATTTAAAGAAATGTAAATCATTTTTAAATAAACTTTCACAACTTTTTTAAGAAAGTCAACAACAAATCTTAAAGAAGCAAACAAATATTAGACAAGTG
The DNA here is from genome assembly GCF_002906115.3 of Quercus suber. NCBI lineage: Eukaryota > Viridiplantae > Streptophyta > Magnoliopsida > Fagales > Fagaceae > Quercus > Quercus suber. Next base: position 261,068 of record NW_027069866.1, on the reverse strand, counting down.
TAATTAAAATCCTTCAAGTACCAAAGCATAATTGTATAAATAGAGAAAAGTGAGAGATGACGTTAAAAGATATAATCTCAATGCTTTATGCCTAGTTGAATCAAAGTTTAAGACTGAGAAGGCTTTATGTACTAAAGATTGCATTGTACCTAATTGGGGATTCATTAGAAGTTATGATTGCCATGAGCTTGGCAGATCTGGTTTTTTTGGAATTGTGATGCTATTGAGGTAAAAGTTGTCCATAGCTCTGATACGGTAATTCATTATATCTTGTGAAATCACTATGGTTAATGGGGCAGTCTTTTTCTGCTTCTTTCATTTATGGTTACAATAATGGAGATACTAGAAGACAACTATGGGCTGATAGTATTCCTGAGGAAATCTTCTGGTATGAGCTGTGAAAGGCTCTCCATTATTGAAATGTCTTATGTCAAGTGGATAAGAAGCCTTGGGTGCTTGGTGGTTATTTTAAACTGTGTAAGGGGTGCGGAGGAGAGATTTAGGGTAAGAAATCATCTCTATTTGAGGATGAAATTTGTCAAGGATTTCAGGAGCTAGAAGTGTTAGATATCATCCATACATTGGTGCACTATACGCTTGGTCCAATAAGAGGAAGGATGATCAATTTCTAGACAGGATGTTAAAGAGGGCTTTCTTTAATTGTTATTGGTTTGACTGTCTTCCCCATACTGGGGTTGGATTCATTTTTCCAGGTGTTTCAGATTATGCTGCTAATATGTCTTTCCATAATGTCATCAGTTATGGCCTCAAGCCATTCAAGTTCTTCGATTTCTGGACATAACATCCTAAGTTTCTCGCACCAGAAAGCAAGCAGCAACTGAGGGAGTAGGGAACAGGGAGCATATGCTGATAACTAGTGCTGTTTGGAGCAAAGAAATTAATGGTGTTCCCATATTTAGATAGTGTAGGAAGATGAAGTCGATTAAGGTTGAGCTGAAGAAGTTGAGCCAGGAATTTTTGGTGGTCTTCCATTAAAAGTCCAAAAAGCTAGAGAGGATCTAGAGGATGTAAAAAGAAGACTTCTCCAAGGTCAGCAGTCACTATTACAGAAAGATAGGGAGAAGCTTCATTGTTTCATTGCTTTAAGTAAAGCTGGGCCCAAAATAGCTCACTTCCGTGAAATTCTGAATGTTAGAAATGCAAAAAATCAAATTAGTTGCTTATATGACAAAAAAAGAAGGAGAGTGGAGGATCCTCTTGGTCCAAGAGTTGGCTAATAGTTTCTTCCAGATACTGCTTGGGTGTCCTGCAAGGACAGATGAAAGCAAATCGGAGAGCCTTTCACAACTCATACCAGACAGTATTCCTGAGGATTAAAAACAAGTTCTTCAAAAGGATGTTATTGTTGATGAAATCAAGTGGTCTATATTTTCAATGAAACAGGACAAAGCCCTTGATCTAGATGGCTGTTCTGCTCATTTTTTCAAGCATGCGTGGGGAGGTCATTAGAGAGGATATGCTCGATGCTGTCAACTCCTTTTCCTCAGGTAAACTATTAGGTGAGGTTGATTCCACTCTATATCCATGGTTCCTAAGGTCCCAAATCCTTCAAGGATGGGGAAGTTTATGCCGATCCCTTGCTGCAACATTATCAAGTGTATAACAATATTAGCTAACACATTAAAATTGTGCTTATTACGTGTCATTAGTCCTGTTCAGACTGTCTTTATTCCAGGTCATAGCATGGCTGAGACATTTTCTTGCAGGCTCAGGAATTGGTGAATGGCTATCATAAAAAGGGACCAGGTAGATGTGATATTAAAGTACACCTAATGAAGGGTAATGACTTGGTGGACAGGAAAATTATTCTGAGGTGCTTGTTTGCCTGAGGTATTCCTGAAATATTTGTGCATTGAATTGAGGTTTGCATCACTTCACTTAAGTTCTCTGTTTTCTTTAATGGTAGTCTTGTGGGGTATTTGAAGGTACAAATACCTTGAAGGTACAAAATTCCTTCATGTCTTCAATCTGATATTGGCAAGAGTGAAGTCTTCTTTAGTGGGGAATTTGAAGGTACAAAGGACTAGATATTATCTTGCTTGCGGTTTATTGAAGCCCAACTGCATCTTAGATATTTAGGCTTGCATTTGATATATGGAAAACTGTCTAGTAGTGACTGCAAGCCTAGAATTTAAAAGATTTCAGCCAGAATAAATTCCTGGTGTGCCAGAAAACTTTCTTCTGCAGGGAGGTTACAACTCATACAATCTATGCTCTGTGGTATACAAGTTTAATGGACTAATATCTTCATTCTTCCAGTTAAAGTCTTCAAAGAGATCAAAAGGTGCTTCAACAGATTTTTATGGACAGGTGCTGGTTCTATGGTCCCTAACGTCAGAGTTGCATGAGATGTGGATTTCTCTCCTAGATCAGGAGGATTGGGGCTTAAAAAGTTCCAGGACTGGAATAGGGCTGATGTTACTTGGCATATATGGGATCTCTTTATGGTGGCAAGTTCCTTGTGGGTCGCATGGGTGCACACCTACCTCTTAAAAAGGCAAAAGCTTTTGGTATGTCCACATACCCAATAGTTGCGCATGGGGTTGGAGGAAGATACTAAAGCTTAGAGACATCGTTAAACCTTTGTTTAGCTGTTCTATTGGTAATGGAGTAAGAACAGTAATTTGGAATGGTAACTGGCATCCTAAAGGTGCTTCGCTTTCAGAGTTAAAGGGCTGCCGCAGGTACAGTATCTTGGAAAGAAAGTAGCCACAGATTGGTATATGAAGCAATGAGTAGTTATGGTGCTAAATTCTTGAGTATTCTTCAAGATGATAACTTGATCTATCCCCCAGCTAGATCAGATGAGGTGATAGTTTTCAAGCTGGTCTTTCACAAGTTAGAATAGCAGGTGTTGATTCTGTTCACTTGATTCTCTCTAAATCTAGTATGTTCTCATATTCTTTTGTTTGGAATAAAATTTGAGTTAAACATGAGATATTGAGATAAATTGATTTGGCAACCTCTTTGTATTCCTAAACACGCTTTTAAAAGTTGGCTAGTGCTTCTTAAACGGGGATATGAGGGTGATATCATGTTCTTGTTCTATAGAAACTTTATACAGTGTCGTGATCATTTGTTCTTCGAGTGTTCTTTTCACTCATAAAATACGGAGCAATCCTATGCGTTTTAGTCAGTTCACCAATTAGCATGTTCTGGGGATTAAGTTCTCAAGTGGGTATCTATCATATATGGATTCAGAGAATCGCAAGGATGTTCAATAGGAAGATTTTTTTGTTAGAGAGCATTGCTACTGTGTATTTTTTTGTTTTTTTTATAGAGCTTATATCATGATATAGTATCTCACCTAGTTCATTAAATATAAACAAACAAATGTTTTCCAAGTTTTACACTGTACCGACTTAATCTAAAACAAAATAAAACACAAAAACAAAAGCACTGCCCATTTCATAAAGCAGAACACTCTTAAACAAAATGACAGTTACTAAATCACAAATAAATTCAGCAAAGAAAGAACAAAATGAAACTGAGAAGGAGTGAAATGAGGCGAAGAGAGAAACATGGTTGTGAAGAATGGGTCACGCCATTATTAGAATTACTTAGCTTTTGATTGCAATTTTGAGAAGAAGTCAAATGATAGTGGCTACGGCTATGGAGAAAGACTACGGCACTGTCGGCAACAAAGAGAAAATTCACCTCCGTATCGGTGTGGTTCTTTCTTCTCCAAAAGCCCTTTCGTTTCACTCTTTCCCAAAAATATGCTATTGTTTTTAAATCTCATTTTATTTTGTTTTTTGTTTTCTTTTCCTAATTTTTTTTTGTTATAAGTTGTGTGTTGTGATGTGGCACTGCCATGTTTTTGAAATTTGTAGGATATGATTTTTTTTTTTTAATTTTTAAATTAATGAATTTTTTTTACTCATTAATTGTAAGAATGGGTCACGCCATTATTAGAATTACTGAGCTTTTGATTGCAATTTTGAGAAGAAGTCGAATGATAGTGGCTACGGCTATGGAGAAAGACTATGGCACTGTTGGTGACAAAGAGAAGATTCACCTCCGCACTGCTGTGGTTCTTTCTTCTCCAAAAACCCTTCTATTTCACTCTTCCCCAAAAATATGCTATTGTTTTTAAATCTCATTTTATTTTTCTTTTTGTTTTCTTTTCCCAAATTTTTTTTTGTTAGAAGTTGTGTGTTGTGACATGGCACTACCATGTAAGATATGTTTTGAAGATATGATTTTTTTTTTTTTTTTTTTTAAATTAATAAATTTTTTTACTCAATAATTGTAAGTGAAAACGTAAAGATATATATATATATATATTTTGATCTTCCTAAAATTTTATTTATTTGGCATAACTTTAATAAAAATCTTGTTCATGTTTTGATTAAAAAAAAAAAAAGCCAATATAGGAAACTAAACTTTTATGATTCTACTTTTGGCCCAATTCTTTTTTAAAATTTTGACAGTTACTATAATCAGAAGGAGAATTCAAATCTCAATTCTACTTGTAAAGGAGAACATATAATGTTACTAAATTATGAATCTTGAAAAAATTCATATATTCTACAAGAAGTCAAAAATGAAAAAAATAAAATAAAATAAAATTACTAAGACTCAAACAAAAGTAAAAATAAAATAAAAAATAAAAAATAAAAAAAAATAAAAATTGGCCATTCAAATGATTTTTCTTATGAACCTGTTGGTGTTAATTTACAGATTTTTATTTAAAAAATGTAAAATAAATTATTAAAGAATAAAAGGAGGAGAATCCTTCCCCTGTCTAGCACAATAAGAGGGATATTGGATATGATGCTAGATCTCACAAAGTTACATCTAGAATCGCAAGAAGCTGAAGAGTGAGCTAGCACATTGGCCTCAAGAAAAAACAAGCAAAAGCAAAACAGACCAAGAAAGAAGAGAAGATAAAATAGATCTAATATACTCTACTTAATCTAGCAATAAAGTTTCTCTCATAAGTTGGATGATGGATTTTTAATCTACTGTACTTGTTTTTGACGAATAACAGACACCATCTTGTTGTTTTTCCATTGTGATTTAACATGCTAAATTTGAGTTTGACTCTTTTGTAGCTAACTTTGAGTCATTGCATTATCTACCATCATTACTATGTAAATTAATGCCTAAACATATAAGACAATCCTACATTCTTCATTATTACTATGCTCATACATTGCTTTAAGCTACTTTACTCAAATTTTTTTTTTTTTGAGGGAGTAGCATAACCTACAAAATATAATTAGCAAAAAGCACAAAGAAAGAAAAACTTTAGAAAAATTTCCTGCTGTCAATCTTCTTCAACGTCCTTTAGAAACTTCGATTTGATATTTTTGAGTGTTGTTATGACATCTCTCATGTTTATCCTCTCTTCAGGTGCCTCTGTTGAGCAATCCATAGCCAATTGCATTATGGACAACATACAATCCAGCTTAGCATTAAAATGCTCTTCACCTCTCTTTAGCAAATTAGCATCTATAACTGTAATTACTAAATGGGGTAGTGATTGTTTTACCCAACGTTTTAGGTTCATTTCTCCAGCAAACATTTCATTTGTGGGATTCTTTCTTGTGAATGTTTCCATCAATAAAATGCCATAACTATACACGTCTCCGCGTGTAGAAATGATCCCTTGTGATCCATACTCTACAAGTTTGATAAAATTTATTGTCAAAAAGTATACAATACTTTTACTTGATGCTAAAAAGAAAAATGCTTCATATTTTTTTTTTTGTGTGGTCGCTTTGTGTGTGTGTGTATAAACATAAAATTGAATTATAAAGTAGCAACATCACCTGGTGCCATATAACCAATAGTGGCCAACGTCATGGTTTGGGTCATTGAGTCTTCATCTCCTAACAATTTTGAAATGCCGAAATCACTCACATGTGCAACTAGATCTTTGTTTAGGAGAATATTGCTAGGCTTCAAATCACAATGAATAACCGGTAAAGGACAACCATGATGGAGATACTCTAATGATGATGCAACATCTATCATCATGTTCAATCTTTCTAGCATATCCAAGAAGTGGTTAGGAGAATACAACCACTTCTTAAGGCTCCCCTTAGGCATGTACTCTAGTACCAAAGCTTTGAAATTAGTACTACTACAGCTACCAATGATTTTCACAAGATTCTGGTGGTGAATTCTACACAATACATCACATTCAATTTCAAAACTCTTAAACCCTCCTTCTATTTGCAAATTAAAAACCTTTACTGCAACACACGTGTCATCTGAAAGTGTCCCTTTGTACACTGAGCCAAGATTCCCTTTCCCAACTAAGTTACTTTCACTAAATCCAGCTGTTGCTCGTTCAAGTTCCAGGTGTGTTATTCTTCTCCAAGTTGCTGGAGGTAACATTTCTTCTTGACCTTTTTGTTTTACTTGTTTCTTTTGGGATCTCATCAGAAAAAATATGAGGACTGATCCAAGTATTGTTGCTATCATTGCTGGTAAAATATATCTTACTACAACTGTAGTGGCTGTCTTTGATTGTCCAACATTACTTTTTTCGCAGGATGGAACTTGCAGTTTGGGTGGACCGCATAATGCTTCATTTCCCATGAATGATTGAGCTGAGAATTGAGCAATAACACCCTCATATGGAATTTCACCTTGTAATCTATTGAAGGACACATTGAAATATTTGAGGCATTTGAGTTTCATTAGAGACTTGGGAATTTCTCCAGACAAGTTGTTATCAGATAGATCCAAGTGTTCTATGCTTATCAACTTATCAAATGATTGAGGAATAGGACCCTGGAATTTGTTATGTGCTAAGGAAAGGTTTACCAAAGACTCTAGGCTTCTAATAGTTGGGATGTCACCTGACAGCAGATTCCATGACAGGTCTATATTTGTTACATGCTCCAAATTTCCGACCTCTAAGGGTAGATAACCACTTAAAGAATTTGAGGACATGTTTATTTGCAATATATCTTTAAGACTCCAAAAAGATGAGGGTATGGAAGTCAACTTGTTGGAATCCAAATACAACTTTTGAAGTTTAGAAAGATCTCCCCAACATGTTGGTATTGGTCCAAAAAACTCATTATGATTTAAAAATAATTCTGCCAAGTTTCTCAAAAGACAAATACCATTTGGGATGAATCCTTGCAATCTATTGTGTTGAAGATACAAACCTTGGAGCTTTCTCATTCCTCCAACTGTAGTTGGAATAGGTCCAACCAATTCATTGTCTTCTAAGTGTAAGGCCATCAAGTTGCTTAAATTAGCAATCCCTGTAGGAATGGTGCCTTTTATGTTGCAATTAAACATTACAAATTCTTCAAGAGAAGTAGAGAAATTTCCCATGGAAATTGGAAGGGTGCCATTCAATGGATTTTCTGCTAGCACTATAGTTGTTAAATTTTTGCAGTTTGCCAAAGATGAAAGAAAACTTAATTCTAGAGTTGATGAATCTCTAGTCAAATAATTGTTGACTAAGTTGAGTCTCTCTAGCTGCCTTAAATTTCCCAAAGTATTAGGAATAGAACCAGATAAATAGTTTGCACCCAATTCAAGTTCAGCGAGCATAGAAGCATTTGAGATAGAACTGGGGATTATTCCCTCTAGTTCATTACCCCATAGGTAAAGTACCTTAAGATTTGGAAGCCAATTGCCTATACTTGATGGAAGATGGCCTGAGAGCTGGTTCATGTATAGACTAATGACTTCAATCCTTGAGCTATTGAAGATTGCATTTGGGATGATACCAGTTAAGCTGTTATTGGCTAAAGTTACTTCCATTAGATTTTTAAGATTCTCATTCTCGAGGGGTACTTCACCTGCCACAATATGTCAAACAAATTGAATCCTCGTTGACTGAAAAAAAAAAATCATAACTTTTGGATTTACTTTAAAAAATAACAATTAACGAATAAGTGCCTTTAACAGGTTCAAAAACTAAAAGTTAAGGGTACATCTTGTAATATAGAAAGATACAAATCAATTTAGGCTTGTTAAGCCTTTATTCAATTCGTTGTGCAAGTTGTGCAAGCTTGTTCTACACTAGTATTCTTGTTTATAGGAATCACCTTAAACAAACATATTAGTTTGTAAGAAATTTATAGTGATTAGTGAGACATGTAATGATGTAATATAGAGCATTTGCTCTTTACAAAAAAAGGAAAAAGAAAAAAAAAAAGGACAAAGGTGATGAACATGGAAATTGTTACTTTTCTAATAACTGTGGTCTTTATTAAAACCCATTGTAGCTTGTGTACACACAATTCACCATAGTTATTCTGTAATCCTGGTTTACTATACTTTTATTTATTTTTTCTTTTTTTAACAAAAGAGAAAGTCTCATGTACATGACCTACAGATCCTACAGATGAAACTCACTTTTATGTCTAAAGAGAGCATAATATAACAAATACACAGAATAATTTAACCTAATGGAAGTTGGAGCAGAGGGAAGTAATATTTAAATTGAAGTGGTTATCATGGTACCTGTAAAGTTGTTATCATCCAAGTGAATTATCTCAAGGGAAGTACAGTTTCCCAAACTTCTTGGTATCCTTCCTACAAAATTTCAAAATATATCACACAAGTGATCAAGAGCTAGTAGACTTAGTTTGACTAGTGATAGATTATGAGCTTTTATTTAGAAACTAAAACAATCGATTTTATCCCATGAAAAAAAAAAAGAGAAATGCTGTCCATAACATTTTCACAACAAATCTTAAGTGGTGGGTTATTATGAGTGGGCAAAAAAATAATTTAAGTTGTAATAACAACCTACAACCTATGATTTTTTTGTAAAAATGTTGTGAAAATATTGTGAACATAATACTTCTCTAAAAAAATGGACTATTGAAATATATGAATGTGTCCTAAAAATAAATAAAAGAAAATGAACGAATGAAAGAAATGATCCCCTTGATGCATTCATTCGCCGAAGCCCATGTATCTACCCTTCCTCAAGGAAGATACCCATTTTAAGTGGAAATCTTGGTGAACTTTAAGGGAAGTACTACTTCCATAACATTTTTACAAAAGTTTCACAACAAATCCTAAATAGTAAGTTGTTATGGATGGGCAAAAAATAATTTATATATATATATATATTTTTTTTTTATAAATATGTTATATTGAGAAGAAAGGGACTATAAGAGGCAACTTGAACCCAATTCATTTCCATGGGGTAGGGGGAACCCAGCCTAGTATGAAGGAGATGGGCTCAGACTTGAGAGACAAATCCTTATCCAAGGTTGTCCGAGCAACAAGATTATTATCAAGAAAATTCAAAGATGATTTGTACTATTAATCACAGATAGGCTCTTGACATAATGATTGGGAATGTTAGGAGATGCCAAAAATCATTGGATTATTAATTTTTTTTTTAAATATTCACATTTGAAGTTTTTGCATTATTAATCATAGACCCGCATGATGCACTAAAAAATTTGACAAATTGTTTTATTATTAAGTGAAAAATAAAAATAGTAGATATGATTATAAGTGTTAGTTCCAAACTCTTCTTAAAATGATGTGCTTATTTTCTAACAAAATATAGTTAATACAATATTGTATTTGATTTTCTAAATTAAGTTATCTATATTTGTTATTTAAAAGTGTTTAAATTTTGTATTTTTTTATATTCAAGGAAACGTAATGAAATTTCAATTCAATTATTATATAAGATGAAATATTTTATAAATAATGTAATATGTGGTTGGAATTTGTTTCTAGTGCTCCTTAAAAATAGTTCATTCTCTATATGTCTTAAATGGCCTAAAAATGAAGTAGACTTAAGTAAATGGACTGAAGTGGACAAAATGAATTGAAGTGGACCAAAAAGGACTAAAATGGATTGAATTGGACCAAAATGGGTTGAAATAGAACGAAGTGGACCAAATGGACTGAAATATTTTGCTAATGTGACTCAATAGAAGTGTATCAATAATAATTGATATGCTTCAATTTTTAAATATTATATAGATGTATAAAAGATGATTTTATAGATCAAAAGTAAATAATAGTTTTTTTTTTTTGGGAAAAAGTAAGTAACAGTTGATTGAAATGAAATTTGGCTTACTTATTCATAAATCTTAATATAGAGAAGTAATCCAGTGGTATGCTTTTCAAAATATTAATTCAATAAAAAAAAAGTTATTAGATAACTTGACATTTTTTAAAGGCACACAATATGTAACTTGTTTAAATAGAGAAATCACTTTCCTTTAGTTTCTTCTCATTACTTTCTCATCTCTCTACTTTCTATTTAATCAAATGCAATTGCAATCCATTTATGCTTGTCTTATAAAAAATTAAGGAAAATAAAATAAATTCTAAAACATTTTTTATTTTGTTTCTTTCAATTTGTTTAAGAGGAAATTTTCTAAAACCTCAAGCGGTAGCAACAATCAACTAGGAACTAGACCTTAAAAAAACGATGTTAGTATTTGGAATCTCGCCTACCCTCCCTCTTTGGACCCAAAATTCATTATTAAAAAAAAATTTTTAATTTTTTTTGAAGTCCTCTGAAATAAGAACATAAAGAAAACCAAAAGTTGTACTTAACTAAATTAGCTAAAAAATTGTTAAGGGTCGTGTCTTAATGGACTCTTGACAGAGATATCTAAAGTTTAAAACCTGTCACCTCTAACTATCCTTTTTTTTTTTTTTTTTTCTACAAAGTTGAAGGAAAATATTGTTTCCAAACAAGCACAAACAAACTCCTTGAAGAAGCAGTTGGAAGTTGCTATTTCTGATTTATTTGTTTCTCCAATAAACAGGCAAAAAGGATGACAGTGCTTTTTCCATCCTTACTTTTCTCCATTCCGTGGACCACATGGATAGAGACAAGAGGTGGGTGGGGGTAGTGCACTAACAGTGAGTACTGAGTAGTGACTGAATTATTTAAGGCACAGGGTATAGGAGAGAGACAACAATAATTTGGTACTCACTAGTGCACTAATAGTGTGTTTCATAGTGTGTCTCACTCTCACATAATTAAAAAAATCCTTAGTAGTGTGTTTCATAATCATGTGAGATTCTTTTTTAGTTATAAATATATACATGAATGTGTTGCTAAACCCATTAGCTCGAACCCTCTTCCTCCAAACCTTCAAAGCATTTTGTCTATAACGAGTTTTTTCTTTTTTGGGTGAACCGTGTGATATTTACACGCTATGAAAAGAATTACAAGATACTGGGCATATAACCGTATGATATTTACATGCTATTAAAGGAATTATACATATATCTAATAAATGAGATATTTTCAGAGAAAAATAACAAAATGATAAACATTAATTAAATAAAATAATTTAAGATAAAAAGTTGTTGAAAATAGTGGAGGGCATCCAACCTGAAAGTTTGTTTTCGCTGAGATGAAGTACTTTCAGTGACGATATGTTGCCTAGAGATTCTGGAATACTACCTTCAAAACTGTTCGTATAAGCATACAACACTTGAAGTTTAGGTAAGAACCCAAGCCATGATGGTAACATTCCAGAAAAGTTGTTCAATCCAAAGCTGACAACTTCCAAGTGAGCCAAATAAGCCAACTCGTTGGGCAGAGAGCCATGAAAATTGTTGTTTCTGAAGGATAAATGGGAGAGGAATGATAGGTTTCCCACTTGTGGAGCAATGGTTCCTGTAAGACCCATGTGAGAAAGGTTCAAGGCAGTGACTCTAAGGTGTTTGGCACCGCAAGTGATCCCAATCCAGTTGCAAACAGAGGTAGAGGAAGACCAATTGCTTGCCAAGATTTTGTAAGGGTCATCGGTGATATGGGCTTTGAGAGCAAGGATAGCTGATTGGTCTGTGGTGATGTTGGTTTTTACTGTCACAGCTAAGCTAGCCATAAAATAGTGCAACAGCAACAACACAAAAAGTAAGAAAAAGGCAGGAATCTCCATGAGTTTCTATTTGTAACTATGTTGAGATGTGAGGCTAGCTATTGTACCAAGCGTGGTTGAAAGATGTTAATTTATACAAAGAAGATGATGACTAAACACTAACTGTTTGTTGTCTTTATCTAAAGACTAAAAGGTCAATGACTACACTTTCAATGTTCACACTTCATACACACTGGACAATAACTGTGAATAGAGTGTGGATATTTCCCAAACGTAAAAACAAGATGCTTTTGTTGTGTCTTTTAGCTTGTTTCAAGCGGGAGGGGGTAAAAACATAAAATGACTAATGAGTATAGGATTGGATTTTAAAGACATGAAAGATGTTAATGGGTCTTTTCGTTTGTTTCACATGCACTTTCCTTTATTTTTCTCTTTAGTCAATTGAAAACGTTTTATAAAGATTAGGATTAGTGATCATGCACTGTTTGGTGGAATCAATTGAGAACCAAAAAACAAAAAAGATAGTTTCTAAAAAAAACCAAAAAGATAATTAGAGCATACTTTCACACTCATTTTTATAAACCATTTCGCACAAATATTTACAATTGATACATAAATGTCTTCATTTTCACATAGATACATTATTGCTTGTGGTGGGAATTAAGGGTGTGTATGGGTCCGGTTGAGGGAATTTTTCTACTCAATCCAACCCAACCCACATGGATCGGGTTGGATTAGGTTGAATCCATGGGTTGGAAAGTTCTTTTTTTCTTTACTATTATTATTAAATTGAGCAATATATATATATATATATATTTCACCTGTCACCTGAGTTGATAAACAAAATATTTATGAACTAGTATTCTAACTCAATTATAAACAAAATATACATGAACTAGTATCCCAATTCAGTTATAAACAAATAAAAGTAGATGGAGTGGGAGAGTGGGAATGGGAGGTGGCAGAGAGAGAAATAAGATTGTTAGGGCTTGCGAGGTAATTGAGTTTTATATAGGAAAAGGTTGAATACAGGAAAAAATTAAATAAAAAATTATTAATTATATAATATATATTATTAAATTTAAATATATAGGTGGGTCGGGTCCAGTGTAAGGGTCATCGGTGATATGGGCTTTGAGAGCAAGGATAGCTGATTGGTCTGTGGTGATGTTGGTTTTTACTGTCACAGCTAAGCTAGCCATAAAATAGTGCAACAGCAACAACACAAAAAGTAAGGAAAAGGCAGGAATCTCCATGAGTTTCTATCTGTAACTATGTTGAGATGTGAGGCTAGCTATTGTACCAAGCGTGGTTGAAAGATGTTAATTTATACAAAGAAGATGATGACTAAACACTAACTGTTTGTTGTCTTTATCTAAAGACTAAAAGGTCAATGACTACACTTCCAATGTTCACACTTCATACACACTGGACAATAACTGTGAATAGAGTGTGGATATTTCCCAAACGTAAAAACAAAATGCTTTTGTTGTGTCTTTTAGCTTGTTTCAAGCGGGAGGGGGTAAAAACATAAAATGATTAATGAGTATAGGATTGGATTTTAAAAACATGAAAGATGTTAATGGGTCTTTTCGTTTGTTTCACATGGCTCACTTTCCTTTATTTTTCTCTTTAGTCAATTGAAAAAGTTTTATAAAGATTAGGATTAGTGATCATGCACTGTTTGGTGGGATCAATTGAGAACCAAAAAACAAAAAAGATAGTTTCTAAAAAAAACCAAAAAGATAATTAGAGCATACTTTCACACTCATTTATATAAACCATTTCGCACAAATATTTACAATTGATACATAAATGTCTTCATTTTCACATAGATACATTATTGCTTGTGGTGGGAACTAAGGGTGTGCATAGGTCCGGTTGAGGGAATTTTTCTACTCAATCCAACTCAACTCACATGGATCGGGTTGGATTGGGTTGAATCCATGGGTTGGAAAGTTCTTTTTTTCTTTACTATTATTATTAAATTGAGCAATATATATATATATATATATTTCACTTGTCACCTGAGTTGATAAACAAAATATTTATGAACTAGTATTCTAACTCAATTATAAACAAAATATATCCAACTGAGTTGATAAACAAAATATACATGAACTAGTATCCCAATTCAGTTATAAACAAATAAAAGTAGATGGAGTGGGAGAGTGGGAATGGGAGGTGGTAGAGAGAGAAATAAGATTGTTAGGGTTTCGAGGTAATTAAGTTTTATATAGGAAAAGGTTGAATAGAGGAAAAAATTAAATAAAAAATTATTAATTATATAATATATAGTAAATATATATTATTTAAATTTAAATATATAGGTGGGTTGGGTCCAGTTAGGTGAGTTTGTAATTATTATGACCAAAACCCAACCTGACCTACTATTAAAAAAAAATTTCACAACCCAACCCAACTCACCAACCTCTAAAAATGGATCCAATTCGGTGAGTTGGATTGGGTTGAGTTGGTTTTAGTGAGTTGGTGGGTTAGCTGCACACTATTGACAACATCTTATATATGGCTTCTCAAAAATATTAATATGAATTGTACTGTATAATTTCATAATTAAAAAAAAAAAGAGTTAATATTGTATAATAATATTGCAGAAGTGCAGATCACAAAAAACAAATTGAATACGTATAGGACACAAAAACGAAGGGCGGAGCCAACAAAAGAAGAAAAAAAAGTTATTGTAAATTTTCCCTTTCTAACTAATTTTCATGTTTTATCATAAGTTATTTTCCGGTGTTTCCAATATAGATCTTTAGCGTTCATTTCCCCCTTTCCCTCAACAACTATTGCATTATCTTACAAAAATTCAATCTTAAATATATTTAGTAATTTATGTGGTTAAAATGGTCATGGGGAGGATCTTTTGCTTCCTTTTTATTTTTTTATTTATTTTATTTATTATGTTGATGTTTAGCTTAATGCATTATTTGTTGAGGATGTTATTCGGAAACTATATTGCTCTATATAATATACATTCTTAGGATAAAATACAAAAATAATCTCGAACGTTTGGGCTAATACTAGGCACTACAAATTTTTTTTTTAAAATATCCAATTTGCTCCCTAATCACAAACATCATTTAACACCATTTAATAATCCCCCTACTTCTCTTGCTTCTTTCTCCAATTGTGGTTAATATTTATCTACCGTTAGTTACACAAACACTCCCTCAAATATATAATTGCAATAAGTTATCAATAGAACATCAAATGCATTCAAAATAATAAGTTATTGAAATTAAGGGAGCAAAGGATTTGGAGGGATAATAGTTTGGGAAGGTTATGGCTTGAGGACACTCCAAAATGAAGGGTTAACATATAAGGACACCAATTGGTTTAAAAGCTTATGCAAATGAGTTTGGGCTCAATTCTGTTATATTAATTCTCTAATTTCTTTATTTTTTATTTTCATGTGAGAAGCCCATTCACATTTGTATGCCCAATATATATCCTTATTGTCATGTTGTGCTAATCCTCGAAATACGTCTTGCTTTTCTTTTTCCTTCTAATCAAACGTGAAGTGTGGGTTTTACTTCGTCAAAAGAAGGAATTTAACTTGTCAATATACTTATCACACTTTATCATAGTCTCCTATCAGTGAATAATCCAAAGACCTTCAATCATTTCAACTTTTGTTCCATAATTTTCCTCCTTTTTGACTTTTTGTTCAATAAAGCTAGTCCCACGCGGTTCAAGACCCCTTGCACCAAAAAAAAAAAAAAAAAAAAAAAATTATATATATATATATGTATATGTATATATTTATAAACCATGTTGAAAAGTTGAAACTAATTATATTTATCAAACTTTATCATAGTCTCCTATTTCAATTTAATAAATTAAAGACCTTCAATCACTTTAACCTTAGTTCCATGATTTTCCCCCTTTTAGACTTTTTTTTTTTCAATAAAGCTAGTCCCATGAGGTTCACGACGCCTTGCACCCAAAAAAAAAAAAAAATCAATGTTCTACCAAACTTTAATGAAAACATTAAGCATATATCACATAATAATATATATATTTTTTTTTCATTTCTCTTCCTTTTTTAAGTATATTAAAAAAACCCTTGTTGAAAGTTGAAACTGATAATGTATTACTGAGTACATAATACTATTAGAGCATCTCTAGCAGATTCATCAAATTTTTGTACTATTTGGAGAATGAACATTGATTTTTACTTTTATCTACAAACTTTTTCAAATACACTTTCCAACAGATTCTCTATCACATTCTCTATCTCATTTAAATATTATTTCTTCATTCATTATTTATTCTTTTTTTAACAACTACACATCTTCCAACATTTTTTTATTCAACACCAAATTATTATAATAGAAAAAAATGATTTGAGGAATGAATAGTAGCCCATCAAACTTGATGGGCTACTGTTCATTAGCAAAAAAAAATTCGGATATAAAGAAGCTGTTGGAACATGAACAGTAGCATATAGAGTATGACCAATAACATATATTTTCTATATTTTGACTATGCATACTCTGTTGGAGATGTTCTATACTATAAAAAGTATAGCATAAAGATAAAGTACAGTAAAATACAATTAGTGAGTACAAGGCTTGGGGAATATTTTGACTATGCATACTCTGTTGGAGATGTTCTATACTATAAAAAGTATAGCATAAAGATAAAGTACAGTAAAATACAATTAGTGAGTACAAGGCTTGGGGACTGATGAGAACATAATTTAATAGCTCCCTCAAACTCAAGATGGGCCATAGGAAACAAATTTGAGTTTGGAGACCTAAGCACTAAAGCATCTTGGCAAATGGGACTAGTAAAAATGCCGTAAAGCTAGTCCTGAGATGACATAACGTTTTTTTTTTTTTTTTTTTGATAAGCTGACACTAACTTAAGTTGCAGAGAATCCCGAAGAACATGATCACAAACAAAATGACAGCCAACTTCGGCTTGTTTAGTCCGCTCATAAAAAGTCATAATGTGCAATGTAAATCACCATGCGATTGTCGCAATTGTTTGGAGAAACAGAAGAAAGAGTGACCCCATATCTTGCAACAACCATTAGCCAAGGCTTGATACTTTGCCTCTATATATAAATAGAATGAGCAACCCCAATTTATTTCTTGTTGCCCCATGTGATAAAGGAATCACCAAGTAAGAAGTAAAAATCAATGGTGGAGTAGATGACATAACGTTTTTTTTTTTTTTTTTTTGATAAGCTGACACTAACTTAAGTTGCAGAGAATCCCGAAGAACATGATCACAAACAAAATGACAGCCAACTTCGGCTTGTTTAGTCCGCTCATAAAAAGTCATAATGTGCAATGTAAATCACCATGCGATTGTCGCAATTGTTTGGAGAAACAGAAGAAAGAGTGACCCCATATCTTGCAACAACCATTAGCCAAGGCTTGATACTTTGCCTCTATATATAAATAGAATGAGCAACCCCAATTTATTTCTTGTTGCCCCATGTGATAAAGGAATCACCAAGTAAGAAGTAAAAATCAATGGTGGAGTGATAATCCGTAAGGATTCCTACTTAGTCAGACTTAGGAGCAGAGTAGGCTCAAAGCTAAAGGGAAGATTCTAAACAAAAATGGAGATCTTGGTGCATGGTGATACTAATATGATGAAAAATGTGAAGAACTTTCTGCAAAGTCAGTGCATCGCAGAGCTTCCATGAATTTACTTACTCGATGAGCATTGTATGAATTATCATGATCAACGACTGTTAAGTAGACATGGCTCTTGTGGGTTTCAGTTAGCTCAACTGTTAAAGTATTTGATAGTTGAATAAGAGATCTAGGGTTCAATCTCCGCCTATACCAGAAACTAATTGGTGTCTTGGTCTGATGATAAAGAGTTATCATCAAGAGTGGACGTCATAGGTTGTGTTAACGTGTATTAGGGTATGTGGGCTTTAGGCCTACCTTGTTTACTTGTATAGCACACTTACTTGTACTGCACACTCTGCTTCCTATATAAAGGCACTCATGTATATTCTATTACTTGAGAAATATAATACACTTATTCAGTATTTCTAACATAGTATCAGAGCCACCTTCCTGTAGCTATGCTTTTCTGTCCTTACGGTATATTTAAGAGCAATCTTTATCTTCCTCGGTGTTTTTTTGCTATGTTCATCTTCTTTGGCTTCCCACTAGTATCTTCAAAACTCTTCGATATAGTCATACCACCGTTAGAAGTCGCATCAACACTATAAGACCACTGCCTTCCTCAAACTATCGACACAGAGCCAAACTTCATTCAGGGATCTTCTTAACCTTATCAAATCTCAAGATTTTATCAAGCTTCCATCTTGAGTTTGAGAGGTGGGTGTTAGAGATATATTAACTCATTAGCATAGGGCCAAGCCTAATTTTACTTTGTGTATAAGCCAAGTTTCCTACTTGTACTAGAAGTCTATTAGTTTAGGGTTTAATCTACTATATATACACATGTTATGATTCATTGTAATACAGGATTTGTACTACACTCTAATATATTTTTGATGTAGCCTTTTAGGGTTTCCTCCGTAGATGTAGGTCGTTAGGCTGAACCACGTAATTCTCATGTGTTATTATGTTCTATACTTTATGCTTTCGCTTTTGTATGGTTGGTGATGCATCTTATTCCTCTTCTCTCTCAGCTTTATCTGGTATGTCTCCTTCCTCTTGGCTTATAGATTCTGCTTGTTGCAATCACATGACTCCTCACTCGTCATTATTTTCTGAACTTAAACTTGCACTATATCCTTCGTTTTCCACTTGTTGCTCCTGTTTCTGTTGTTGCAGTTCTTCTACTCCTTCCCTTGCACTTTGGCATACTCGACTTAGTCATGCATCTTCCTCTCGGGTATTACAATTGGCTTCTAAAGGTTTGTTAGATTTAGTGTCTACATAAAATTTTGATTGTATTTCATGTCAGTTAGGAAAATAATCAGCTTTGCCTTTCAATATTAGTGAATCAATATCTACTGATATCTTTGACCTTATTCATTTTGATGTTTGGGGGCCTTCCTTTGTCTCTAGTATTGGTGGGTCTCGATATTTTGTTACCTTTGTTGATGATTACTCTTGCTATAGCTGGATTTTTAATATGAAACATTGTTCTGAGTTATTGCAAGTATATTCTAACTTTGTAAAAATGGTTGAAACTCAATTTTCCAAACATAACAAAATTTTTTCATCTGATAATGCTCTTGAGTACACTCAATATGCTTTCCAAGCTGTTTTGCATTCCTATGGCACTATTCATCAACTAACTTGTCCAGGTACCTCTCAGCAAAATGGTAGAGTCGAACGAAAACTTCTGCATATTCTTGAAACTGCTCATGCTCTCCTTCTCTCTGCCAAAGTTCATGCTCCTTTTTGGGGTGAAACTGCTCTTCATGCTATTTATGCTGTTCATGCTATTAATCACATTCCAAGTCCTATTATCCAAAATCAAACTCCATATGAGCGCCTTTTTAGGTCACCTCCAGACTATCACCACCTTCGCTCCTTTCTGCTTTCGATCTTCTTCAACCACATAAGCATAACAAACTTAAGCCTTGGTCAAGGCTTTATTGTTTTCTTGGCTATAGCGAAACTCAAAAGGGGTATCGGTATTATGATCCTGTCTCTCATCATCTTCGTATCTTTCGCAATGTTGTCTTTTGGGAATATCGCTTCTTTGTCGAGCTCTCTCACTTTCGTGCCTCCCTATCTTCCTCTTTTATTTTAGATCTTTTTCAAGATGAGGCACATATTTCTTCTGTAGCTGCTCCTGATCCTCCTATAGTTGCTCCTGATTCTCCTATAAACTTCTCTGTCCAACCACCAGATACCTTTAATCCCTTTCCTAATTCACCCTTTAATGAACAGGTGGAAGATGCACAGGTTGAAGACGAGCCACCCAACCCTGAGCTTAGGTCCCCTGCTTCTGCTCTGCCTAAAAATCTTGTACAAGACATTCCACCTCGTCACTTAACTTGGGTAAGATCCATTCCAACACATTTACTTTATTATCATTGTTAGACTGCCCTTGCTACACTGCACGAGCCTTACACCTATTGTGAGGCTTTCACTGACTCTTTATGGCAAATTGTAGTGAAAGAGGAACTTGATGAATTATCTAAAAACCATACTTGGGATTTGGTGACTCTCCCCCCCCCCCCAAGAAATTTGTGGTTGGTTGTAAGTGGATCTACAAGATTAAAACTCGCTCTGATGGGTCTATTGAGCGCCACAAAACTCGTCTTGTTGCAAAAGGTTTTACACAGGAGTATGGGATTGATTATGAAGAAACCTTTGCTCCGATTTCTCGTATCTCATCTGTTCATGCCTTCTTAGCTGTTGCTGCGGCTAGTAAATGGGACATTTTTCAGAAGGATATCAAAAATGCATCCCTTAATAGGGATTTAAGTGAAGAAGTTTATATGAAACCTCCTCCTGGTCTCTCTGTTGAATCAAATAAGGTTTGTCACCTTCAATGTGCACTTTATGGCCTTAAACAAGCTCCACGAGCTTGGTTTTTCAAATTCAGCTCTGCCATCTCTCGCTTAGGTTACATGGCCAGTCATTATGATTCTGCCTTATTTCTTCGTCACATTGACAAAGGCACTATTTTACTTCTCCTATATGTAAATGATATGATTATAACTGGTGATAACCTCAGTGGCATTCAAGAACTCAAGTATTTTCTCAGTTAGCAGTTTGAGATGAAAGATCTTGGACATCTCAGCTACTTCTTGCATCTTGAAATCACTCATTCTACAGATGGACTTTATATTACTTAAGCCAAGTATGCCTTTAAACTCTTGTCTCGAGCTAGATTCACTGATAGTAAAACTGTTGACACTCCAATTGAGCTTAATGCGCATCTGACTCTGTTAGGGGGGAAACCATTATCTAATCCCTTTCTTTAGAGACGTTTGGTTGGCAGCCTAGTTTATCTCACTCTCACTTGTCCAGACATTTCCTATGATGTTCACCAGGTGAGCCAGCATCTGTTTGCTCCACGATCGACTCACTATGCTGCTGTTCTGCGCATTTTTCGATACCTAAAGGGCACTCTCTCCATGGTCTTTTCTACTTTACTCAGTCTCTTCTTATTCTCCATGCATTTTTTGATGCTGATTAGGCAGGAGATCCCATTAATCCCAGGTCCACCACTACTTATTGCTTTCTTCTTAGGTCTTCTCTGATTTCTTGGCGAAGTAAGAAATAAACTCATATGGCCCGCTCTAGTATTGAAGCAGAATATCACATCCTTGTTTATACCACATTTGAGCTCCTTTGACTATGATGGTTTCTTAGAGATTTAGGTGTGTCCATATTCTCTGCTACTCCTTTTTATTATGACAACCAAAGTGTCATTCATATTGCTCACAATGATGTCTTCCATGAACAGACTAAACACATCGAGATTGATTGTCATTTTATCTGTTATCATCTTGTCCATGGTGCTTTTAAGCTGATCTCAGTCTCCTCTAAAGATCAACTTGCAGATATCTTCACCAAGTCACATCCTAAGGGACGTCTTCGTACTTTGGTTGAAAACCTCAAGTTGGTCTTACATCCACTTTGAGTTTGAGGAGGACTGTTAATGTATATTAGGGTATGTGGGCTTTAGGCCCACCTTGTTTACTTGTATATCATACTTACTTGTACTGCACATTCTGCCTCCTATATAAAGGCACTTATGTATATTCTATTACTTGAGAAATACAATATATTTATTTAGTATTTCTAATAGGTTGAAACTCTAAAAAAAAAAAAGAGTAGACATGGCTCCCAACTAACTGCATGTTATAGTCTGTAGATAGTGGTGTCATAAAGGGACTCGCCATCTTAAGTTATGAGATGAGCATTGGACTCTATTAGAGTGTTAGAAATTTTGCTTTTAACATGTCCAACATGAGAGAAAAGATATGAGGCATATTAGGTTGGTGTCTAATAATTACAAACTAGAGACTAGAGAAGAAGAGATCTTAAGTCCAAGAAAATAACCAAGCGTCGAGATCCTTCATCTTGAATTTCTAACTGAGAAACTATTTGAAATCCAGGATGCAATCTGAGTCATCTCTAGTGATAATCATCCCTAACTCTACACTTATAGCATCTTTGATTGCAATATTGCACAGCTTGTCATAAGCCTTTTGCAAGTCAGCATTCTTAGAGAGTTCCCCATCAAAAGAGTTCTCATCAGCAGTCTCAATTTCACTTACTACAACAGTAGCAGTGAAAGCCATAAAGTTTCCTTCTTGATTACTTTCAAACTCATGGTCAGAAACTTTATCGTCATTCAGAGTAACAGCCATAGCTTTACCTTTAAATCTAAAAAATGTTGGACACTCAGAGTTTAGATGACCGTAACCCTGACAACCATAACACTATTGTCCTAAAGAGACTGGCCTACTTTTTCTTTTGATTTTTATTAATTGTTATTTTTGGTAGTTTTATTCTTCTTCACATTCTTAAGGTCAACATTGTTTCTGTTTCTTGCCCTTCTATTATTATTTCTCAGAAAATTTCTAAAGTTCTTGGTAAGATAAGCAATTTCAGTAGATGAGAGTTCATTATCAAATCCATAATCATCAACATCATCAACAGATTTCAAAGCCCTAGATTTGGATTTGTTAGTCTTTGGTAAGTCAGATTCATAGGACTGAAGAGATCCTACAAGTTCATCTACAGGAATAGAATTAACATCTTTACTTTCAGTTATGACAGTCATTTTTGGTCTAAAGTTCTCAGTTAATGATCTAAGAATTTTCCTAACAATTTTTGTCATAAACTTCACCCATATTAAAAGCAGAATTGACAATATCATTCAACTTAGCATAGAATTCATTAAAAGACTCATCATTAGACATTCTAATACTTTCAAATTTAGAGGTCAACTGCTGCAGTTTATTAATTTTTACTACCTTTGTGCTTTCATGCACTGTTTGTAAGATGTTCCAAGCAGTGTGGGCAATCTCCACATTTGAGATCCTCTTGAATTCTTCCATAGAAATAGCATTGAATATCGTATTCATATTATTACTATTAAAGCTTGTTGCTTCCTTTTGGGCCATAGTTCGTTCACCAATAGCAGTGGTTGGTCTTTCCCAATTGTTTTCAACAGATAGCCATACTCTCTCATTAAAAGATTTCAAGGAGACTTTCATTCTAACCTTCCAATAAGCATAGTTATTCCCATCAAAGTGTGGGGGGATCACAAGAGGGTGACCGTGTTCCATGATAGCAGGGGTCAAGGATCATCTCTAGGTTAAGAAACCTATAAATAAGAGCTAACCTGCTCTGATACCACTTGTTTGTTCGTTTGGGCCCCTTAAACCAAATTGTTTAACCTACTTAATTAACCAAGTTGATTATTAGGTTTATTATTTAGATCTAGGTTAAACTATAATAAATCATGTCATGTACAAAAGTAGAAAAGTAAATAACATCACAATATGATGACCCAAGAAAACCGATGAAACAAATCGTTTCAAGGTAAAAACCTGGGGATGATTTGACCTAGCTATCCTCAAGGTAAAGTAAATCCACTATAAGAGAATTGAAATTTTTACAATCAGATTTAACCCTAAATCTATTTCTACCTCATGTAGTAACTTACTGACACAACTATGTGTAAGCTCTGAATCTATGGACTTCTTCTCTCCTTAGATTTACACCAACATAAGCCCCTTTGCTTGTGACTTTGAGATCCCACTCAAAGGTTTCAGATCACCTTCAGTAATGATCTTATTGCAGCAACTAGGTTCTACCAACGCTTGATTGTAGATCTTGCTCTGATAGATTCTTGTGTAGTTAGAAAGTACAAAACCTCTCAAATCTCACAAAGAGTAACACACAAGTCTTCCAAAAAAAATCTGGAAAACATAGCTAGGGTTTCCCTTTTATACATGGAGAAGCTAGAGTGAAACCCTAAACGTTTTCGTGGGCTTGGGCTTTGTTTAAAACTTCTACAGAATCAGATTTTTGTAATTCTCGATCAGTCGAGTCTAATTTCTCGATCGGTTGAGCAAGGCAGAAAGTTACTCCCTTTTACTGCAATCAACTCGAACTTGAAGCTTGAAACCAACACCTTTAAGTATTGCCTAACACATAGACTAGACATGTTTGGTTCTTGGTTTGCCAACACATTTTAAATATGATTCTAAATATTTAATCCTAAATCTTTAGAACCTAATAGTTTTAATGAATGACTACCACATCATCTACTAATAATATAAAAGGTGGGCATTAAAACTCATTACCACTTGTCATTGTATATTTAAAACAAAAGGACATGTTCAGTTAAAAACGTACTGGAAGTTAGCCAGACCCATGTTTCCTATATCTTAGTTGAAGAGATCCAACATAGAAAGGGATAGAAAGAATGATTGATGAAGACAAATTAGAGCATGAAAATATGGTAAAAAAGTGGGGAAAAAAAAATCAAGTATTACATAAATTATGTACTCACTAGACACAAACTCATGCAATGCAAAGAAAAATTTGAAAATTTTCTTGTTAAGTAATAAATAGAAATAGTAGATGAGACTTGTAAGGGTTAGTTCTAAATTCTTCTTAAAATGATGAGATTACTTTAATAAAGTATAGTTGATCCAATATATTATATTCCCAAAATTGAGTATTCTATATTTGTTATTGAAAGTGTCATAACTTTTGTAAGTGTCTTAAATTTTAAGGAAACACAATGCATTTTACATTCAATTATTAATTATATAAGATGAGATATTTTGTAAATAATGTAATGTATAGTTGTAATTTGTTTCTAATGTTCCTTACAAATGTTGAATCCTCTATATGTCTTGAAAGACCTAAAGAGTAAGCAAATATAAGTAAATCCATAACTAATATTAGGAAAAAAAAAATACAAGATTTTAATAATATAAAAAAATGTAGTTATATATATATATATAAACTATCAATGTTATACTAGGAAAGTGACATAATTGTCAATAAAGCAGTTTAATTAAATAGACCAAATGATTCAAAATAGACCGAAATACTACACTGATGTAGTTCAATAGGAGCATAACAACAATACTTGATATGCTT
Organism: Quercus suber; assembly: GCF_002906115.3. Taxonomy (NCBI): domain Eukaryota; kingdom Viridiplantae; phylum Streptophyta; class Magnoliopsida; order Fagales; family Fagaceae; genus Quercus; species Quercus suber. Next base: position 236,191 of record NW_027069866.1, on the reverse strand, counting down.
TAGCTTTTAGATTTTATACAAATTTGTCTAGTTGAATCTTTTTAACGACTACTATGATCAAATTTATTTTTTTGCTAAGCAAATTCAGGACCCACTTCAACAAAAATATGACATTGAAGTGGTTGAATAAAAAAAGTATGCTTGTAGCTATCGACGCCCGGCCTCAATTAGCTAAGCATAAAAATTGCCGCTGCCGTGCCTTTGTTTGATCACCCATCATGGCAACACCCGCTCGCGTGGGGCCCCGTTGGAGGGCCCCTCTCGATGTGTATGCGTGTGTGTTTCGCGTGGAGCTTCGGACGCTCTCTTTCTCAGTGGAGGAAAGTAGGTCTACCTTTGGCGTTTAAGGGGTTACCAAAGGTAAGTAGAGTCGCCACCAATCATTGGGTTTTTCTATGGTGTGATTGGTCACCTATTTCTTGTTGATTTTATTACCAATCCTAGGCTAAGCAAAAAGGTCATTTTTCCTAATCTAATATGGATGGCAAAAAAATCTTGATTCTTATGTCCGGAAGTTTGGTTACGTGTGAAGAAGATGTTAGGCACCCCACAACGCGTGTCCAAGGACAATATTTTGTTTTGGTAAAACCTTAATTTTTGAAGATTGGTAGTAAAAACATGATTTTGGCATTGGCTTTCGGGGCTTTCCATGCTTGAGGGGGAGGGTGGGCTTTGAGGTTTGGCTTTTGAAAGGGTGTGGTCCTAGTCTATGCTTTCCTATGGCATTCAAGCCGAGTACCAGATTTCCACAGCGAAAATCCAGCGACACGTCCCCTTAATTTTGCGGTGGGAACTAGGCATCACTTGCCTTAGGTGACACGGACTGTGACAATCACACCAGAGGGGGGCGAGCAGGTATATATATATACATGCATTATGCATAATGCTAGCACACAAAGCATGAAAGTAAATGCCTACATCCCTAAAGCATGGCCCAAAATATAGGTGTAGAAAAGTAAACAAGGATCATCATAATCTAGAGATGAGGTCGAATGGTACAAGACATGATATACCTAATACAAATCATCTAAGGGAGAAATGGAGGAGGAAGGAGGGGTTTAAAAGAGTACATAACTGAAGAGAAAAGCTAAACTCCTAAACCTACTGAATGCAGCCACTTGGCTCATATCCGCATGCTCACATCCTTGCCCTTTTTGCTTGCACCTAGGAGACCGTGCCCTAGCTCCATGTGTCCTTACTCAATGTGCGTACATGCAAAGGCAAAGACAAGAAACCAATAAACAAGCCATGGAAGGAAAAGATGCAAAGAGCACAATAAAGAGGCATAATGTAGATAAATATGATAGACATGGCAAACATAGAAACCAAGATGTGAGCAAAAAGGGAAACAAAGCAAGATAGCAAACAAACAAAGGTGTGTCTGCGAGGGACAAATGTAGGTTTGAATCAGATGTCCATAGCTTCATTGTGTTGAAGCATGGATGACACACTAGCAAGAAAGACTCATGCATGGACATGTAAGCAAGCGTGTAAAGATGCATAGAAAGCCAACGGGTGGCGCAAACAAGCATAGCTAGCATATCATCACGCGGAGCGGAAAAGGAAAGGGTGCACATGGAGAAACTTGACATCCGGAGATGCCTCCTAAGTGGTTACATCTAGACATGGCCTCCTATGCGTCGGATGCAACCACACAACCACATACCTGCTAAGGGCGTCAAATGTGGCAAAGCTTAGAACAAGAGAGGCTAACACAAGCATGAACCATAGAAGCAAGCAAGCACAAGCAGGAAAATAAGGGTGATCCAAACCCTTTGATATAGGCCAAGATGTATGGATGATGACAAAGGCCATAGGGTCTAGATCGGGTTCGAACTAATAGGACAAAATGCAAGAAAAAAAGGTAAAGTGACAAAAAGGCTACAATAGCACATGGCAAGACAAACATAGCCTAGGTCTAAGCACACAAACATGGCATGGGGCGCACAAGCACATGGAAGATGGCATAAAACAAGCAGAGCATAGACCCTAGCACACAAGCATATGAAAACATAGATCTAATCATATAAACATTGATCTAGACATAGGCATGGCAACACATTTGTGGGAATGTGAAAACTAGCACATAGACATGGAAGAACATGAATCCAAACATATAAGCATGTATGGATGCAGATCTAAGCATAAAACGTGGCAAAAAGCATACAAACACATAGATCTAAGCAAAGCCTAACCATAGACATGATATCAAGCATGTGCGCACATAATCCTAACATCAGCGCAAAGCAAAGATGAATGGATGTAGATCTAAGCATAAAACATGGCATAAAAACCATAAGCATGTATATCGGGACAATAAACATGTGAACAAGCATAAAAGAACACGGATCTAAGCTAAAAACATGCTAGAAACAAGATAAAGCAAGAAACATGTCAAAGAAAGTAATAAACATATTATTCTAGTAAAAAGAAAGATAAATGCTAGAAAAGAGATCTAGAAGGTTAGGGGTGTGGATGATAGCTAAAAAAGCTACATCCACACCACTAAACCCCAAATCCTAAGAATAGAACCAAGGAAAAGAAGATTGGGTGCAAAAGCAATATCTTGTGTTCTTGGTGAAAAGGGAAGAATCAAGAGACTTTGATGTGTATTTTGGAGTGTTTTTGGTGTTTTTTTGGTGTTTGGAAGAGAGAAAAACGTAGAGAGGAACTGGGCAGAGAGAAAATTTCAGAAAAAATGTTTGTCCTCCTGTCTAATGGGTGCCTGGGGCTATTTATAGCCCAGGGCGCATTTTTCGCTTGCCTCAAACCACCTTTCATCGGTCTGATCTTAAAACCCTTGGATAGATCTTCATTTTCAGTTTCTAAAAAGGTATTTAACTAAAAGATCCAATAGTCGAATTAAAAGTTATGGCTCCATGAAGTTCGTAGACGTGGTTTTCACAGTTTTTGATATATCAACCGTTTTAACTCTGATTTTGACCCATGAATAGTCATCGGAACAAGAATTTGATAATATTTGCAATGGCATTAGTTTCATCTTGTTCTGATGGCCGGATCAAAATTAGGATTTCTAGGGCCCATTGAGAGTCAACTCCTGATCAACCTTGGTTGAAGTTGCTAAAAATCTTTGAGGAGCTCAGGTTTGATATAAAACCATGAAAAATTTTATTTTGTGAGGATTTTGACCTTGTTTGACCTTTGGCCAACCCATGGTTGACTAGGGGCATTTTGGTCATTTGGCCGAAAAAGGCACTTTGAGCGCCCTGGTGTCCAAACGGGTTGTCCCATGCCATTATATATGTTCTCGTGGCCCCATGTAGAGAAAATGATATTTTTGGATTCTTTGGGGTTTGGCACGCAAATCGAGGGCGGTCAAAATACGGTATCAACAGCTGCCTCTTTTTTATCTGATTCCTTGAGTGCAATGAGAGGTGTCGAATAAAGAACATGATTTCGTATTTTGTTGCCCCTAAATTGCATGCAGAGGCTATTCATGGATTGAGGCCTTTTTTTTTTTTTTTTTTTGATGCAATCGGGCTACTACAGTTGCCTCTGAAACACTTTCTGGACTTGAGGTCAGTGTCTATTTTTCTTCTTCTCTTCTTTTTTCTACAAAATGTTAGTAGCAATGCAACTAGGAAAGCGTGCTAGATTTTTTTGGGGGGGGGGTAGGTGGAAACACATGCAAATGCTGGATGCAGAAAATAAAATGCTAGGCAAAGTAAGGGGGCTTACCTAGTGATTGGAAACTTAGGATTCTTTAGGAACTTGTTGATTGTAGGGTGATGAGACATACAACACCGCTGCTCGTTAGCCACAAAATAAGATTAGTTGAGGACAGAGGATATCTAAATAGCACACTTGATGAATGATTCCTACGCCGTGGTAGCGTGGAGAAGTTCCTACACTGTAGAGGTGTGGAAAGGGTCCTATATCGTGGAAGCATGGAAGATTGTGCTAATCCGTTGTTAGGTATCAAGCACCATAATAGACATTTGGAACAAGAGAGGAGAAGTTCTTACATCGTGGAAGTGTGGAAAGGGTCCTATACTGTGGAAGCATGGATGATTGTGCTGATTCGTTGTTGGGTATCATGCCCCATAATGATTCTTGCACCGTGGAAGTGTGGAGAAGTTCCTACACCATGGGAGTGCATAAAAGGATCCTATATTGTGGAAGCATGGATGATTGTGTTGATTCGTTGTTGGGTATTGTGCACCATAATGAGTCCTGTACCGTGGAAGCGTGAAGAAGTTCCTACACTGTGGAAGTACAGAAAGGGTTATACCGTGGAAGCATAGAAGATTATGCTGATCTGTTGTTGGGTATTAAGCACCATAATGACTCCTAGAGCAAGAGAGGAGAAGTTCCTACACCGTGGAAGTCTAGAAAGGGTCCTATACCGTGGAAGTATGGACGTTTGTGTTGATCCGTTGTTGGATATCACACACCATAATGATTCTTGCACTGTGGAAGTGTGGAGAAGTTCCTACATCGAGGAAGTGCATAAAGGGTCCTACACCGTGGTAGCATGGATGATTGTGTTGATCCGTTGTTGGGTATTGAGCACCATAATGATTCCTACACCATGGAAGTGTGGAGATGTTGCCTTTGAGAGGGCTGCTGAGATTCCTACACCGTGATAGCATGGAGAAGTTCCTACACCATGGAAGTGTGGAGATGTTACCTTTAAGAGGGTTGTTGATATATAATTCTAGAAACTGCCTTTGAGAGGGCTGCTGATGTGTGATTCTAGAACCTGCCTTTGAAAGGGTTGTATAATTCTGGAAATCGCCTTTCAAAGGTCTGCTACTGTATGTGTGCAAGAAACAATGCCTTTAGGTAGGACTTACATTTACAATTCTGGAAATCGCCTTTAAAAGGCTGCTAATGTATGTAAGAAACAATGCCTCTAGGTAGGACTTACATGTACAATTATGGAAATCACCTTTAAAAGGGCAGCTGATGTATGCAAGAAACAATGCCTCTAGGTAGGACTTACATGTACAATTTTGGATGTCGCCTTTAAAAGGGTTGTTGATATGTGTAAGAAATAATGCCTCTGGGTAGGACTTACATGTATAATTTTGGATATCGCCTTTAAAAGAGCTACTGATATATGCAAGAAACATTGCAAGGGTTGCTGATATATGTAAGAAACAATGCCTCTAGGTAGGACTTACATGTACAGTTCTAGATGTTGCCTTTAAAAGGGATGCTAATATGTGCAAGAAACAATGTCTCTGAGTAGGACTTACATGTATAATTTTGGATATCACCTTTAAAAGGGTTGTTGACGTGCGATATTGGTAGCACCTGCATCGCACCATATCCTCACGAGTTTACCAATTCAATTTGATAGTGTTCAATCCACTGAGGGAGATGAAAAAGGGAAAGACCGCACAAAATAAAGCTGCCTTAGTGTAGGTTTTGGCGGTTCTTGACATGACATGAAAAGTCCTTGCCGAGATGAGCATGTTCTTGCATACTGATTAGCGCAAAGTGAAAGGAGCTGCACAAAATAAACTTCCTTAGTGTAGAATTTTGTGGGGTTCTAGGTCGGCGGATCGACTTGACATAAGTTTGAGCTCGTATTGGATGATTATACCACAATGGGTTCCTTGATTTGCTGAATTCTGGATTTGAATTTTGGGGAAAGTCCCTTCTTGGAGATGCTGACACTCTTGGTCATAGCTAGACAAGAACTGCCTTGATGCTGAGTTCTGTGCGATTTTGATGTATTGTGCATGTTGGGCACCTATTTAGGCTCTCACGGGAAGAGATTCCTCCTTCTCCTAGTGGATATCTTGAATTGCACTGGATAAAGGGAATACCATCTATGGTTTGAAAATGTCAAAAATAAAACTGCCCTAGTATCAGGATTGAGATTGGGGCCAACCTTTGGGCATTGGGGGTCATGTCTGAACAATGTCTTAAGCATCCTTTGTTGGGATGAGTTCGAGAGGCTCAAAAATTGTTTAGGGCAACAATGCTCAGATGGTATTTAAAACCTGGGGTTGAGCATTTGAATCTTTTGGGGTTCAGGTCTTTTTAGAGATTCCATGTAATGACTGAGAGAGGCTTGCATAAGTTGTTGCAATCTTAAACTTCATTTTTCTAGAAATTCCTTGGGAAGAAACGAATAACCCTCAAGGATTTGTCTTTGGACTTGAAAAGTTTGGAGGATTTGAAATCTGTGAGGGTTATTATTTTTCCCTTCTATTTCAATTGGTTTTCAAAACTTGGTTCAAAAATTTTGGAAATTCATTCATGATCATGAAAATCTATTTAAATGCATATACCACAAGAAGGGCTTGCTAAGGCCATGTTTCCTATGTGGCTTAAGAGTGTATGTGCTCAATGGCTATCATTTACCCTGAATAGGGAACATGCTTGCAAGCAAGGATTTTTAGCAAAGTGCTTGCGTTTACCAAGTGCATGGGTTTCCCTTTTTAAGCTATGTAGGGAAGACAAGAATGATGTGTTTGGCCTTTTGAACTCATCGAGTGAGTTGGGAGAGGACCTTACCCTTGTTAAGGCCTGACACCTTGGCATAAGCAGATGATTCTGTCATCAATGATTGACCAAATGTCCAATGTGCCACAACCAACCAATCCTTGGTGATCAGTGAGGTCTTTCATTAGGTTGTAACGTGGCCTTGGGGTTAATTGGGTGCTTGAAATGAAGGATATTAGGCTCAAAACTTTCATATGTGGGTGATTATTTGGCATAAGCTCTATAGACTAAGTAGTCAACCTCAATCAGGAAGGACTTTCTCAGGATCGTAATGTAAAGATATGAGTTTCCTAGGCTTACGGGAGGATATTTTGGCAGTGAAATTCTTTGAAGGGTTTCCTAAAGTCAAGGATTACACTTCATCAAAAGCATTTTGGTTGCCTCTCATGCTTGACTATATCCTCAATTTGAGTAAATCTCTCGAATTTTGCCCATTTCATTTTTAGGGCCTTCATTTTAATTTTCTTTGGCCTGTGTTTCATGATTATTTTGGGCTAAATTTTTCTTTTACCCTTTCTTTGCTTGGGGCTTCCTTAGACTTGATTGGCCCATGAATTTTATCATTTGATTTGGGCTTTTTTCTCATTTTTTTTCAATTAGAGACTCATTTGATGGACTCAAATATTAGAAATCACCTAGCATGAGGTCCTTGTAACCATCTAACTCGCCCCAGTGTGGGGGGTAATCCTTGACTGAGTTAAACAAGAAAAGAATTCAATAGGCTTAATTGGGCTAACAAGGGATATTTCTTTGCAAGCGGGACGGTAGTGACATGAATGCCTCTCTCCATCATCTTGAACGCTTACTTCTTAGCCTTAGGCCAAATTATAAATTTGGGTGATTTTTGAAAAACATTTTCTTTTTGTCTTCAAAGGGCTATCAAGGGATATAATTGTTTGGATAGTTGAAACAAATGCCCCCATCATTTCAAATTCGATCAGTTGATCAATGAAACTTGAACATGTGGTCATTCACTGATTTAAGGTCCACACCAATCTTGGGTAGGACCTTCCTCGGGGGGAGGGGGTGATTGTCAAGAAAAGAATATGCATTTTGCAAAAGTGATGAATGTTTCAGGAATATGGAGTTGTTGAGATGGGATATCATGAGGTGAGTGTTTAGGGATCACATGCCCCTTATCCCTGGTAAGGGACAACCACTTTACTCAAATAACTCTTTTCCCATAAAAGGGGTTTTGGCATTGACTTGCTGCTCTTAGAAGATGCATGTGCTTTAAAACACAGGTTTTCATGATTTGATGTTTTGATTTGAACATCTATTCTTTGTTCTTATTTTGTAAAAACTCTTCTTCTTTTTTTTTTTGAAAAATGTGTACAAGATTGCAACAAACCTAAGCCAACCGAGATGGGAGAAGGTTTTGTTGAGATAATGTCGGGATGAGTGACAGTGTTAAACTTGGGTTCCAATGTTTCCAATGGATGGCATTCCCAATATCTAGAAGCTTTTACAAAGATCCATTTAAGGGATGAAGGTCTTCCCTTTGTAAAGAAGCCTTAGGTGATTGATTCCACGCTTGGCATACTTCTTGGGATGAAGATTTTCTAATCTGTGGTGAGGGTTCTTGTGAAGCACAAGTAGCGACTTCATTTTCATGTCAAACGTTGAAATGACTTGTCAAGGCAATGTGCCACATTAGAGACCTAATAAAGGCAATATAAGTACAACAAGAAGGGATGTTAATGCAATTCCGCATGTCCCTGAAAAGGAAATTGATTGAAGGGAGTTAGTGACATGTTCGGGCTATGACAAACCCGATAAAATTGGAAGCATTTTGGCTCTTATTCGACCAAATTTAATCCCTTTACTCTTCCTCCATCGTTCACATGTGGGCACTCATTACAAGCAAATTTTGACATTGTATTGCTGAAATAGCCATAGCTAATTTCTCATGGATTTGAGATTTTTCAAATGAATCCCCATGACTAAGGTGGTCTCAATACTATTTGAATGTTACTAAGAAGGAAATGGTCCAAGTTAAATGAGTGCTTTGCTCATGGCAAGATCCGATAAAATTGGAGATAGTTCATGATTCTCCTTGAATGTAGGCTTGTTTTGCCATTTTTCACTGTCAACGCGGAAGTCAGGCTTCCAAGGAATGCTTCGAGGAAGCTAAAATATCTTCTGATGGCCTTGCAAAGAAATTGTGACTGTGGTCCTTGCTAATGTACAAGATGTTGTCGAGGCTATTGAAAAGAAGTCCATTCAGAGGGGATAGACCGTGCGAAAAAAAGCTACACCAGTGTGGCATTTTCCATGGTCTCTCGATCACTTTCACAACTTGGGCAGATTTTCAACTGAAGGGTGTGAGGATTCACATATCAAGATACCCAAAGACATCCCAGAATACTTGGAGAAAGAGGGGATTCTTTTAGGAAGACTCGAAGGTGAGAGAAAGCTTTTTTTTTAGGGAGACCTGAGGGAACCACCTAGACTATCAGAAGGTAAAAGAAGATATTTTTCTTAAGGGGAACTGGAGGGAGACACCCTAATCTACCCAAAGGGGAGAAAATTTTTCTTGGGAAATACTTGAAGGAAACACATAGACCACCCGAAGGTAAAAGAAGATTTTTCTATGGAAGACTAAAAAAAGATTTTTCTGTGGAAGACTTAAAGGAAAAGCCTATTGAGGCAAGCTATTGCTAATGAAACTTGAGCTGTTTAACCTTGCTTGAGAGATGTTGGGTTCTTTTCACCCTTTTGAGATGCCTTGACAAAGGAGCTTGCAAATTGTACGGATCAACTTTGATTTTTGGCAAAATTCTACTCTTAAGCTTGCAGTAGCCAGTCTTCATTGATAATGTAGAGGTTGAACAAGATGGATTTTTAGTGGTTTTATGGTAATGAGACCTCTAAAAATCTGCCCAAGTATCATATTGAGAGCTCCTAAAGGCTTGGCCTTCTTCTGGTCCATATGGACGTCTTGTGGGTCATTGACCTCACCAATCATGCTGTTAATGTTTCACTAGAATTGGTTGTTGCTCATGTTTGAGATAGGGAATTTAGGGCCCTTGGTGGCTTCCTTGAAAGAAATTGGTCAGAATTCATTGGAGTTGGCAACTCAGGTTATGCCTCTCTGGATACTTGATAGGCCGAAGCCAATTCCTAAAAAGGAAATTCAGAAGACTAAAGTTAGTAGGGAATCTTGGTCCTAAGAAGATCCGAAAAAATTGGCAATACCCAGGCCCTCCTCCAATAGAATGGCCTTATGCATCCTTTTAATTGTCTATTCTCATGCCCAACATAGATGCCTCATACTGATTGATGGAGATGTTGCATCCATAAGATAACCCGAAGTCAGTTTATTGCAATCTTTGACTCCTTGGAGTGAGTTCTTGAATGAGCTATTCAGGGCTTGTGTATTTAGAAATTGTTCCACAAGCTTCTGTCATGACCTCGACTGAGGTGAATTGGAAGAACATAGATGACCCTCCGATCTGTTGGAGACAACCCTATGAAAATTGCACTGGGATTCATGATGCTTTTACTGCGATTGGCTTCATCTCTTTTTTCATGGGAGAAGGATTGAGAAAAATTCTGCCCAAGTATGGCATTTTTCTGGTCCTTTGACCATTTAAATAGCCTCTTGAAGATTCTTAGCTAACATGAACCGAGACTTCGGTTTGCAATCTTGGTTCTTGCACATGTCCTTTTGTATAAGCTGGGAGATACAAGAATCTTGAACTTCCCACATTTCTTCTCACACCTCGAGGTGGATTGGGATATTTTCATGGCGGGAAAAAAAAAATCAAAGCACATGTTAGTCTTATGTCCAAATGCTTTAAGCATGCCCCTGTTTCATTTGCAATTATGAGGGAGATGTTTCATGATTTGGAATTCTTGTCATTGAATGAGTTTCTAAAGTGATGCAAATCTTAACATGACTGAATTGTGGCAAGCAACTGAGCATTAGCATAGGTTTTGAAAAGTCTTGGATTGGACACTTTTTCAAAATGAAAATTTTAAGGTGCAACACCTTGTCCTTTTAGGAAAAATTTGGCACACTTCATATGGCAACAGTTTTTGTAATGTTATTCACAAAGGTCCTTAGACAAAGAAACCAATTTTGATGCAAAGGCATTGGATATAAGGAAAACAAAGTCTGATCTTTTTGACAATTTTGAAGAAAACTTAGCCTCTTGTACATCTCTATGGAAAAATTTTGTTGCTTGCCACCCAATTTATTATCTATACAATTAGGTGGAAGATATCAGAAAATACATGCATGCCCTTGTAGGGTCAGGGACCCTTAGGACTTAGGTGGGTTCTAATGCACAGGCGGTTTTGTAATTGTCTTTCCTAGGGTTTCTCAATGTTATGCAAGCAGGTAAAGATCATACCTTTATCAGAGAATTGCTACCCTACAAACAAAATGCTTAAGGATATGCTCCTACCATTTTCAAAAATTGGCCTTGCACCCTTGATCGGGTATTTATCATGGTTAGTTTCTACTATGATGCAAAATTAATGCACAAGATTGTCAAGTAACCAAAACTTTCATGATATGCTTGGCAACAGAACCTCTTTTGATTACATGCTTGTACAATATTTGCTTTTACAATGTTAGGTTCATCGGCTCCAATTGTGGGCGTTTTACAATACAAGAAATGCGACTAAGTGGAAAAGCTCGACTTTTGATGATGCTGACTTCTCGAGGGAGCTCTTGGACATTTAGATCTCTTGGTAACTTGGACAGTATAAATCTCTTGGACCTTTGGATCTCTTGGGGGAGCCTTTGGATTCTTGACGTCTAGGAACTTTTGGCTATTTCAACATCTTGGCAATTCAAATCCCTTGGCAATTTGGACATCATGGGCCTCTTGGTAATTTGGATCTCTTGGAGGAGCCCTTGGATTCTTGACATTTAGGCCTTCTTGGCAATTTTGACACCTTGACAATCTAGGCAACTTGGACCTCTTGGACCTTTGGATCTCTGACAGTTTTTCAGCAGCACCTCCCCTTTAAATGGAGTTTCGGTTATTTACAACAAATTTTATCTTTGCACAATTAGGTGATGGAATTAATCAGTGTATGCATGAGTGCCCTTGTAGGGTTGTAAACCCTTAAGGATAAGGTATGGTCTAGCATGTACAAGCAACGGGGTTGCTTTTCCTAGGGGGTTTAATTATGGATGTTGTGCAAGTAGGATAGAAGGAACCTGGAGTAGAGCACAATTTCTTTGGCATAACCAAACAAGGCGCACCTGTTACAAGACACTTTTCCTTGACCTCTAGCCCTATAAGGGTATCCTTTCCTAGGCTTGGATGTTCGCTCTTTAGGTTTCACCTAGTCCTGATGGGCTTTGGGCTTGATCTATTCCTCACAGGTTTGACATAACTAGGCTAATTGTATGTAAAGGCTTAACTGGTAGGTGGTTCCTGTCTTAGGGTACTCAATCACCATACCTCTCCCTTTATGAAAGTTATGGGGCAGAATGGATCGAAGGGGCCTTTTCAACAACTCCTGTCCACCTATGGACCTAGAAATGCCTACAACATCAGCCCCGAATCTAACTATGGGTAACACTGTCGATGTTTTGGTCCATACATCTATAGATGGGGTAATGAAATCCCCAAAAGAGATAAGACTACGCCAGTAGTGCGGAGCCTGGGTTTGGCTCAAAAGGGTGTATATGTCATGCAATCCTTAATGAAGGGGAAAGACTTTTTCAAAGCACAGCAGATATATATATATATATATATATGGAAAGCGGATAAAGGTGTAGCAGAAATTAAATTTTGCTACCCTATGTTTGCATGTGAAGGAAAGCTGTAAAGCATGTGAGGAAAGCGGTTAAGGATGTGAGGAAAGCGGTATAGCATGTGAGGAAAGCAATAAAGGCCCCTTTTAAAATACCTTGAAGCCTCCCTTTTGGAAAATGATTTTCTTTTATGGAAAAAATATTTTTTCACTCTTTTGAAAGTGGTCTACTAGGATATAGTAGAAGTCCTTTTCAAAAGGAAAGCCAAGAGGCCAATGCCAATTTCTGTGTTTTTGAAAGCCAATGTCCAAAGATTACGGTTTTATCAAAAGCTCTAAAGGCTAAACTCTCATCGATCCCCAAGGGAGTCACCAGTCTGTCGACGCCCGGCCTTGATTGGCTAAGTAGAAAAACCGCCTCCGCCATGCCTTCACCTATCCAAGGATAGTCCTCTGTTTCGATAAAACCTTAATTTTTGGAGATTGGCAGTAAAAACATGATTTTGACATTGGCTTTGCATGCATTTGTTTTGGGGGTGGGGGGGGGGGGGGGGGGGGGGGGGGGCTTTGAGGTTTGGCTGTTGAAAGGGTGTGGTCCCAGTTTATGCTTTCCTATGGCATTTGAGCCGAGTACCAAATTTTCGCAATGAAAATTTGGTGACATGTCCCTTTACTTTCGCGATGGAAACTAGGCATCACCTGCCTTAGGTGACATGGACTGTGACAATCACACCAGAGAGGGGCGAGCAGGTATATATATACATGCATTATGCACAATGCTAGCACACAGAGTAGAAAAGTAAATGTCTACATCCCTAAAGCATGGCCCAAAATATAGGTCTAGGAAAGTAAACAGGGGTCGCCATACTCTAGATATGAGGACGAATGGTACAAGGCATGATATACATAATACAAACCATCTAAGGGAGAAATGGAGGAGGAAGGAAGGGGTTTAAAAGGGTACATAACCGAAGGGAAAAGCTAAACTCCTAAACCTACTGGCTGCAGCTGCTTGGCTCATATCCGCGTGCTCACATCCTTGCCTCTTTTGCTTGCACCCGAGAGACCATGACTTAGCTCCATACATCCTTGCTCTATATGCGTACATGCAAAGGCAAAGACAAGAAACCAATAGACAAGCCATGGAAGGAAAAGATGCAAAGAGCAAAATAAAGAGGCATAAAGTAGATAAACATGACAGACATGGATAACATAGAAACCAGGATGTGAGCAAAAAGGGAAACAAAGCAAGATAGCAAACAAACAAGGGTGGTTTCCAAGAGGGATAAATGTAGGTTTGGATTGGATATCCATAGCTTCTTTGTGTTGAAGCATGGATGACACACTAACAAGCAAGACTCATGCATGGACATGTAAGCAACCGTGTAAAGATGAGTAAAAAGCCAACGGGTGGCGCAAATAAGCATGGTAAGCATATCATCGTGCAGAGTGAAAAAGGGAAGGGTGCATACAGAGCAAACCGACATGCAGAGATGCCTCCCAAGTGGTTACATCTAAACATGGCCTCCTAGGCGTCGGATGCAACCATACAACCACATACCCGCTAAGGGCGTCAAACATGGCAAAGCCTAGAACAAGAGAGGCTAACACAAGCATGAAGCATGGAAGCAAGCAATCACAGACATGTAAATAGGGGTGACCTAAACCCTTTGATATAAGCCAAGGTGTATGGACGATGACAAAGAACATAGGGTCTAGATCGGGTCCAAACCAATAGGCCAAAACGCAAGAAAGAAAGGTAAAGTGACAAAAGGGCTACAATAGCACATGACAAGATAAACATAGCCTAGGTCTAAGCACACAAACATGGCATGGAGTGCACAAGCATATGGAAGATGGAAAAAAGTAAGCAGAGCATAGATCCGATCACACAAGCATATGAAACCCTTTCAAGGGCTGCCGAACTCAAATATCATCTGATCTTGCTGATCTTGACACTCTTGGATAGATCTTCATTTTCAGTTTCTAAGAAGGTATGGAACTCAAAAATCCAACAGTCGGATCAAAATTTATGGCTCCAGGAAGTTAGTAGACGCGATTTGATAATACTCGCAGTGGCATTAGTTTCAACTTGTTTTGACAGTCGGATTAAAATTAGGGTTTCTAGGGCTCACCAAGAGTCAACTTCGAGTCAAACTTGGCCAAAGTTGCTAAAAATCTCCGAGGAGCTCGGGTTTGATATAAAACCATGAAAAATGTTGTTTTGTGAGGATTTTGACATTATTTGACCTTTGGTCAACCCAGGGTTAAACTAGGGGCATTTTGGTTGGAAAATGCACTTTGAGTGCTTCGGTATCCGAACAGGTTGCGCCATGCCATGATATATGTTCTTGTGACCCCATGGAAAGAAAATGATATTTTTGGATTCTTCGGGGTCTGGCATGCAAATTGAGAGCGGACAAAATACGGTATCAACAATAGCCAATGGTGGTAAACAAGTCTATGGTGGACTAAGCATATGACCTTCAAAGATTCTCATTTGATAAGCTGTTCAAATATTTATAAGCGATCATTGATATCCAAATAGATGAACAAATAGAAGTATCTGCTACCATTGAGAAGCTACCAGACTCATGGAAGTAACTTGGGAAGATCTTGAAACACAATTAAAGAATAGGACTTCCTATAGAAACTGCTATCACGTACCTATCTAAGAGTACAAAATGAAGACGATTACCCTGATTTTGATGGCAACTGTTGGATCTAAGGTTAATTTCAATTCTTCTAATGATATAGACATATATTAGAAAAAAAAAATGTTAGATTTCAAGGTCTGAAGGGAAGAATAAAAAAATTTAGGCTAATGGAAATCAAAATCAAGGTAAATCTAATCATAGAAGAAACTAAGGCCACTTGTCAAGGATAGCACCAAATATGATGAAATTTTTGAATCATGTAGCATGACCAAAATTAGAAGAAAGCCTTCTAAAATTGTGAAGAAAAACACTGAATTGATAGATTTCATTTGTGAATTTGCAGGATTTTTTATGCGAGGGTGGAAATAGATATTTCATAATTTGTTGATGATATTTAAAATATGCTTATATTTATCTTATTGGTTGCTTACTTTGAATTGCTCATTGCATTCTCTATTATCATTACTAGTCACAGATCCATGCAATGAGTGAGAATAGATAATTATTTTTTTAATTGTGGTATAATGTATAATTTGTTCTTTAAAATTTGTTGAAGATAGTTTGTCTTCCCTAAAAATTAAACAATTTCTAAAATGATTTTTTATCGTTCTATCTCTACCAATATATCATTATTTTATTTTTGGTATAGTGTTTGATTGATATTATTCTTTTATGAGCTGGTCCATATTCTTTGAAATTATGTTCTAGTGTGCTATGTTTTTCCAATTTTTTTTTCTTTAATTACAACTAAACTTTTCAAGTTTCAAATGAATTATTCAAATTTCTCATTCTTTTTAAAGGATATTATCATTATAATCAAAATTCATAACAAAACTATTTTTTAATATTACTCAAATAATTGATAGACACATTCAAATGCATAGCCAATTTTACATTACACCAGCCAAGGCATGTGAGAGTGCTGACGTGAATAGATCCGGACCTTACATGTGGAGCAGTTGTGAGCAATGGAAAGGAAACGCTGGCCGAAGGAGAGGATCTTTGGCCTGTGCCAATGGTGTGACCATTATGGGAAAGAGTGAGATTTGCACCTAACATGGACACCTAGCACTTGCACAAAAGGGAGATAGTGACCCCCTATGGTTAGATGCTATAGAACACCCCTTATTGGCTGAGTTTGTGCTGGACCACTATTGAAGACACCTATATCACTCTTAGTGTCCCTGATGTCCCTTTCCTTGTCTAGGGTTTGCTCCAACGTAGAAGCAGAGCCGCCTTACATCCCACTACCCTGACATCGACGTATTTTCTCTCTCCTCTAGCCTCAACATAGTACAATACCTGTATTGAGATTCAAATGGAGGGATCATGGTTTGATACTTGTCCTTATGTACCTAGCAACATCCCTCGTACTATAAGAGGAACATGTTGCTGAACCATTAGGGCAAGAACCTATAGAAATTAAGAGAAAATGCCAAAAAGTTTAGGTAGGAAAGTAAGGTAGAGAAAAAAGGCTTTCTTTGGGAAAGAACATCACCATTGTAGAAAGACCTTCATTTTTACATAATAGAAAGCTCTAAAGAGTGAGGGACATTATCCCCTTACTCACCCGTGGTTTTTTCATCCCTTCTAAAGGGTTTTCCACGTACTTCCCTATGCCTTCTTTACTTTCCATGTTGTGTTTTTCATTTCTCTTGATGTTAAAGTGTTAAAGCTTTCATTTTTAGTGTTCTTAAGCTTTTTCACTTAAATGTACTGTTAGATGCATCATCCATTCTCTCATATAGTTCTAATAATCTAACTTGCACGTACACCAATATTGTGTTTTGATATAAATTCAAACTCTCACTTCCAAAATAGCTAAGTATTAACTCAAACAATAATCAAAACAAAGTTATAAGAGGGAGAAAGACTACTTGTGTTGGGGAACTCAAAAATACAACACCAAAACGTATTAACCTAAAATATAGTTATAAAATATATATATATATATATATATTACATCAGCATAAAGTAGAGTTGTAAGAAATAATAGAGAGAGAGAGAGAGAGAGAGAGAGAGAGAGAGAGAGAGAGAGAGAGAGAGAGAGAGAGAGAGAATAATCGTTTTTCAAGGGAGAATGTAAGAGATAATAACAAATTTATAGAATATTAGACGAGAAGAAAAAAAAAAAGCTAAAAGATATAGCAATAAACACCAAATT
The DNA here is from genome assembly GCF_002906115.3 of Quercus suber. Lineage (NCBI taxonomy): Eukaryota > Viridiplantae > Streptophyta > Magnoliopsida > Fagales > Fagaceae > Quercus > Quercus suber. The sequence continues at coordinate 219,172 of NW_027069866.1, read as the reverse complement.
ATCATAGTCAAGCTATGTAATAGAATAACACTATATTCGTATATATTATTTTTATAATTCAATAGGGTAATATCTATGAAATTAAAAAGAAAAAAGAAAAAAAAGAAAGGATAACAACTTAAAAACACAAAACTAAATCACATCAATCCAAAGTAGAGTTCTGAAGAATACAAAAATTAATCAACCCAAAATAGAGATGCAAGATAAAAAAATCCACAAAAAAATGAAAAACAAATTGAAAGAGAAACTTTTATGGTTGGGAATTGGAAAAGCTATGCATATAATGTGATAAAATTGCAAATTTATAATATAAGGTTGTTGGAATATTTTTATAAAAATAAAAATACTTTATATTTATTATAGTTGTTAACTATTTGTTAAGAGTTGGCTGCCTAGCAAATGTTAGTGGCTAACGTTTTTCTATTATACAATCTTAATTCATTTCTTTTAACCATTACCTTAATTGGTTGAATTTGTACAGTTTTTGTGTTATCGTTGGCAGTGATATATTATGATTCAATATAATTACTTTTCACTATCAATTTTAAGGATAATTATAACAGCAATAAAGAAAATTTAAATCCCAAATAAACATGATCTTTATTGTATAGTTTCTTTAGTCTATATGAATATGCAGTCAACATGTCCGGTTTATTGATGTGAGAAAATCAATTTTGTTGTGGACTCTATTTTCATGTAAAAAGAAAACTCCCTGCATATTTGTTGAGTAAAAATTCTAGTTTCATGAAAATAATATATCATTATATATACTATATTTCTGGGTAAAAGAAAAGTACTATTGACAGTTTCTTATCCTACAAACCCTATCCTACAAGCAGTGTAGGCTTGTAAGGATAATTTGCGAAGATAGCTGGATTGTTATACCCTAAGGCCAGCACGCATAATGTTTTAGTCTACTACACTGGAAACCCCATAAATGCTTATATCGTCTCAAAACAGTGACATGGTCCACAACTCAACCCCACCATTTTAAAAATATTCATAAATTGACGGTAATTTGCTCCTGATGTTATGAGACTACTTTGAAGCATCATCGTGGTAATATCTTTCCATTGTTCTCTAATTTTATGGTATATTCTAATTTATGTGGATTTTAATAATTTATATGATATGTTGAATGTAATGAAATTCAATTTATTTATCAATTATTATTCTTAGGAACAATAATTTGAGACAATTACAGTGTTAACGGTATATATGATGTGATTATATATATTTTTGTTATATATATATATATATATAAATTTGATAAATTAGAGAACTCACTATATATTTCGTATCCATGAATAAAATCATTCTAGATCTTTCTTTGAATTCATTGTTTATATATGTATTAATAAATTGTTTATGGTGGCAATAGAATAACAATTTTGTGGAGATTCAATTCAAGAGCCTTATGGCTTGTTTGGAAGTTTAGAGAGGGAGGAGAGTAGAGGGGAGTAGAGGGGAGGGGAGTAGTGGGGAGGAGAGTAGAGGAAAATGATTCCCCTCCACCGTGTTTGGATGTTTTTAAAATTAGTAAGGGGGAAGGGAGTAATTAGCCCTTCCCCTTATGTAATTTTGTTAATATAATAAGGGTAAATTAAGTAATTTACTTGGTCAATAGTTTATGTACTCTACTCTCCTTCCAAATCTCTCCAATTTGGGGGAATTAAAAATGGGGGGCTAGAGGGAGTTGAAACCCCTCCAAACCCCTCCCCCTCATTCCTTAAAAAACTTCCAAATAAGGTAATTAGATTACTCTCACTTCCTCTACTCTACTCCCCCTCCTTTTTTAAACATCCAAACAGGCCATTAGAGTTCAATGGCGGAAATCTCAGGAAGCCCTTAAATGAAAGGCAATCTAAGAGGCAAGAAATTATGAGTTTGTAGATATATTGCTACCATATAAGAATAAAGTTTTGTGTGCAAACACTTAAAATATTTTTCTATGGCCTAGATATGTGTATATATAATAATAGGCTAAAATACAAAATTCACTCTCCAAGTTTCTCAAATTTTCATTTCAGTCTTCTAAGTTTGAATTTTGTCATTTTAGTTCTCTAAATTTTATTTATTCTTAATTGAGTCCTCCATTAGTATTCTGTTAGTTGCTGCCGTCAACTTACCAAAAGAACACCATTTTGGCTTAATTTTTATTTTATTATTTACTTTTTAATTAAAAAATGTTAATATTAAAAAAAAAAAAAAAAAACTAAAATCAAAATAACCCCATCCATCTCATCCGAGCTTTGAAGAACACGAAATCCCTAGCCTAACCCATTAATAAGTGAGAGACTAAGAGGGATAAAGAAAGATTGAGAGGGGGAAGGAGACTAAGAGATCGAGAGGGAGAAGGAGTGAACGAGTACAACTCCTGGAGCAACAGAGTATTGGTTGGAGCCCCTGAGTACAACTTCTGGAGTGGAGCGGAGCTGCCAAGAAACCCTGGAGCTGAGCCGCTGAAAACCTCTCTATTTGTCTCGGTCTGTGTGTGTTTTTGTAGGAACATGAACAATAGGAAGATGATGAATTGATGATAATAGTTGTGTCGCCCCAGTCTTACAAGCATCTCTCTATTTGATGCTTCATGGTAATCCCCCAAAAAATACTAGGATTCCCACAGAAGAGGCATGATCGATGATGTTTATCCATACAAGTCTGTATTTATCACAACTTGATGATTTCCATAACATGCACTACCATCTGATCTCTCTTGCTCCTTCAATTTCTTTCTTAATTCCTCTTTAAAAAAAAAAAAAATTATTATTGTTGTTTTTATTATTATTGTGCAATCAAGGATGTTGCTCCTTCAATTTCTTTCTTAATTCCTCTTTAAAAAAAAAAATTATTATTGTTGTTTTTGTTTATTGCGCAATCAAGGATGAAAATTTTCCGATAGTTACTAATTTCACAGTGATTAGTATACAAATAATCACCATCTTTCGGCTGAGATTGCTTATTTTGATAAAATTCTTTTCTTTTTTTTTTTTTTTTTTTTTTAAATTAAGAAGGAAATAATTAAATAAAAATTAAATTTTAAATTATCTACAAAACGACGTCGTTTTGGATAAGTTAATGGCAAATATAGATGACAAGTTATCAGAGGATTGAATTGAGAGAGTTTTAAATTTAGAAGACTGAAATGACAAAACTCAAATTTAAAAGGTTGAAATGAAAAATAGTGAAACTTAAAGGGAGAGTTTTGTATTTTGGCCATAATAATAATATAATTGAGGTCATATGTCAAAATTTTTACATGACATATAATTAGATATCTACTTGAGAATTGAAAATAAAATGAATTTGTATTTATGAAATTTCTAATCTTGTGTTACGGAAATATGGGAAGCAATTGGTCAGCTATATACTTGCAATTTCCATAAAAGTTTGCTATGTGGTTTAATGGGAAAAATTAAAGCCTTTGTAATGTCCGAATTCCCATTAAAACTTTTGTTTTAATATCAGTGGTTTTTTTACCAATTTCAAATCTTAGCGTTAGCTATATTTGGAATTTTCTTTAATGCCTAGCATTTTCCGGAATATAAACATAAGATTCATATATAGAATATTCAAAACTACCAATCAATTAATGCATTATGATGCTTGCTGTCAAAAACGTTTTCCTTTCTGAATCTTATGGACAAATATGTCTATATACATGTTTAATGGTTATACGTTTCTACAGCTATGTCTTGAATTCCATGTGAAATTTGGAATAATTGAAAATGCTCGTGTTTCATACAAGAAAAAATTTTGATGGTATTTATGAGTATTTGAAAAAAAAAAATTCTCATGAATTTTTATGAACCCCACAAATTATGGTGTTTCTATTTTCAAGTACCTTAATTTTTTATGTTGGAAATTGAGAATTTTATGAGGTATGTGATCTTTAATTTTTTTTGAAATAGTGGGATATTGAAATTGAGGAATATGAGATTAAAAAAAATATGTTTTGAGAAATACTATTAGGGACTCATAAAATAGTTGATGATAAATTTTAACCATATGAATTATCTTGAGAATTGAGATAAAAATGATTTTTTGGCCTAAGTGTGAAAAAGTTTAGTCTTTTGGTGAAAAGGACACTCCTATTGTTAAGTGAGAACAAGGGTGCCACATGAAGATGGTATTCCTATTGTAAAACAAAATTACAATGGTCCCTTATATAAAGTAGACACTTGTATTTGTTTCAAAAAAAAAAAAAAAAGAGAATGAGTAGGCATTCCTATTATACAATTGTGTGGTATAATGATGCCTATTTTTATGAAAATATTAAGTCCTTTATTCTTGTAAAATTATGAACATTTTTTGTTCCAAAAAGTGGTTCCTAAACTACAAGAAATTTGTACTATTGTGGCAGGTGCAAAAACTACCGCTATATGTTGCATATTGCGGCGTTTTTTGGGACCACTGTTGTACATAGGGTCCATTGCTGCGTTTTTTGGGACTGCCACAGTAGCTCTAGTCTTTTGGGGTGTCCTACAATGGCAGGACATAAAACCACCGTAATATATATATTTTAGCGGCGTTAATTTACATATAGCGGCGGTATAGAAAACTGCCGCAATATGTAAGTTATAGCGGCGTTGGGATGACCACCGCAATAGGTACTCCTTTTTGCGGTGCTTTTTCTTAGTTATAGTGACGAGTTGGACCGCCACAATAGACCTTTAAATTTCCCAGCCCCAAAATTTCCCTCTACTTTTTTGGGCTTCCCACTTATTAGGTTTTCATTTTTCACTTTTCCCACTTATCATTTTGTGTAATAGACCTTCTTTCCAAACTCTCACTCTCTCCAAACTCTCACTTCAACCAAGCTTCCGTTGTCAACTCCATCTCCGCTGCCGCCACCTCACGTCCTTGCCGTCGCATTTTTTCTCTCACCGAAGGTTTAAGTCTCTCGTCGTCACTAACCCACTTGCCGTTGTGTCATTCCGATCTATGAGTTTTTTATTTTATTTTATTTTATTTTTGTTGATTGATCGCCAAGGGCTAACCCACTCATTGTGCAAGGAATGTTCTTCTCGGACCATTCCCAACCTAACCCAGCCCGCCTTGCCTCATTCCCTTTCCATTCCCGTACCGTCCCTAGGGTTCCATCTCCATCTCCTCATCTCCCAATCCAAAGGTACTCTCCCTCTCTCTCTGATTCAACCATTTTTGTTGCCTTTGATTTATGATTATGCATGTGAATATATATATTAGTTACTACTCCCTGTTTGATTTCCAAGAAAATAAGAAAAGAAAGAGAAACTTGTAGATCTTTAATTGCTTTGTTGCTATTAAACCTTTGATTATAAAAAGTCTTAGTTATAATCTTTTCTATCTTTTCATCTTTCTTGCTGTATAATCGTGTGTCATGATCATTGGTAACTGAATTGAAATCGTAAAGTTGTGGTTGTGGCTGTGGCGTACATTTTGTGTTTCCATCATGAGAGAAAGTTAAATTTTAAATTTTTCTTTAAATCTGATACTGGCATTATGCATTGGTGAGATGGTCAACATTGTTTGGATCCTATAAACTTTTATGTCTAAAAGTTAGTTATTTAAAATCTAAACACATGGCCCTAGTGGAATAGTTGTATCACACATATGAGAAGCACATTAGATGGGATGGTAATAGTGCCTAATGTCTTCAAGGCTGTTGTCACTGTGGTATTCTTTTAGCATGCTTCAAAACTGTGACAGTTAAATGTCTTTTTATTTATTCTTGTAGTTTTCTTTTGGTATACCAAGTCTCTGTACCAACGTATGGTTCAGGGGGGTGGGTGGTGTTCCATGTCTATTAATGGGCCGTATGGGGTTTACTTATGGAAGTATATTCAGAGAGGATGGACAAAGTTTTCCTGCTTCATTAAATTTGAGGTAGCTGATGGTACTAGAGTAAAATTTTGGTTGGTTGTTTGGTGTGGCTGTTGTTTCTTTACTGGTTGTGAAGTTAAAAAAAAAAAAAAAAAAAAAAAAAAAAAAAAAAAAAAAAAAAGAAGAAGAAGAAGAAGAAGATAGATGGGGTTGAACAAAACCATTTGGATTGGATGAGATTTTTTTTTTCAATGTAAAATGCCTTAAAAGTTTGAAGGTTTTCAATGTCAAATGCCTTAAACTTATTAGTGAAATTAAAGTCTTGGATAACCTGCCTTATAATCTTAACTCATTGAATCTACATGAATATATATATATATATATATATTTAATTTGATAAGTTAAAAGGAAAATATATATATATATATATATATAAAACAATCTCCTTAATTGTATGACGTGGTGCTTTTATTTATTCAATTTATTAAGCTTAAATGCTAATGTTGATATTAATAGTGTAATTAGTAGTAATTTAATATATGAAGTGGATTATCATACTGATTTGTGATACTCTATCTTCTAAGTTTATGCATGATATATCAATCTCATACTCAATTAAGCTGATGTAGAAGATTTCTAATATGTCCTGTTGTTGACACTTTGCAGCATTTGGACCATTGATCTCGCATATCTATTGCACAATAACATTAAACAAGTACGTATATACTTTCTTTCCCAGAGTCTAAACAAATTAAGTTAAGGGGCAATTAATGAATGACAAAGTTTAAAGTAATTCTACTTGAGTTTTCTATTTGATGTATCTGTGTGTGTATATATATATATATTGTTCTGGTAAGTAAATGCTAAATTTGGATCCCAAATTTAACAACCTTGCTTGCTGTCACTCTAATACTCATAAAGGTACAGTTTGGATATTGTGTAGGAGCAATTACCTAACGATCTGTTGCAAGTAGATACGCTATTTAAAAAAGCACCAGAAGTTGGAATTAATATAGAGGTATAATCCATTCATCTAAGTGTGCATTATTTTGACATAAAACAATCATAGCATTTCTACGTGGTTAAATTATTTTCCTTTTACGAATAGGACAGCTACATTGCTTAATTATATACTCAAATAACACTTGAGTCTTTGTATAGAAGTAACAGATTGATTTTCTTTCTATTTCTAATTTTATTTAGACTTCTTTGAGAACCACTTGAAGAATTTAAAATTAAATATATATTTGCTCCCATTTGGGCTATTAAAAAATTTTAAATCCAAGGGCCTATTAGTGTGAGACCTATGAAAATACCTATAACATAGGTTAGGCTTATCTTTTCTATGATTGTGTATTGAAATATATATATTGAGGAGAGTTAAAGTAGGAACATAATCTAGTATTCTATTTAAAAAGATTTGTTCCTTCCTCAATAGGATCATCAAAACTACTTATTAATCAGTGTGGATTTCATGATAAAGTTCTATTGATCATGACTATATATGTGCAGAGTAGCAATATAGATACAACTAATTGCTGGCAAAGTAAGTAAAGTTGGTGAAATAATTATGGTACTCTCTCTCTCTCTCTCTCTCTCTCTTTGGTTGTGGTGGGTTGTTGAATTGGGGCTAGCAAGTGGCTTGCATGGAGTAAGAAGGTGGTTTTAGCTGATATTGGGAGTGTTGACTATTTTGTGTAATATTGGATGATTTTTGTTTGAGTTGTATTTATTTGATTAATTCATTTTAGGTTATTGCTAGTAATGATGTTATAGTTACCAAATGTGTTGATAACTTCTCTATGCATTTAAATTCATTGTTTTCTTTGGAACATAGCTGAAAGTGAATGATTAAAGATGATTTGTTTCTTAAATTAAAGTGAAATTGTGTAAATGAAATGTGTGTTAACTCTTGCTTTATGCTTTCATGAAATCACATTATAGGTATTTTTTGTAAACCACTCTATAGCAATGGATAGGAGTTTGATGAAAATTACGAATAGAAGGTCGTGAGAATATTTAGATGGAGTCCAACAGTTTCTAAATTTTGGATCTAACCATGCACACACGGATGGAATGATTTCATGTCCATGTAAAAAATGTGTGCATACAAATTTGTGGCCTATAGATGTCATACAGGCTCACTTAGTGTCAAAAGGGATTTGTAGGGGTTATAACCCTTGGATTTTTAATGGGGAATCATCATCTGCACAGACTTCTTCTAAAATTCCTAATAGTCATGTCCAAGAAAACCCGATAAAGTATGCCGATCTTCGTAACATGTTGCATGACATGTTCCCTATACAAGATATGGCATCTGGGCCAATGGAATAAGTCCCTATTATGCAACAACCCACAGAAGGTCTTAATGAAGATGTACTTTGGTTTATGAAATTGTTTGAAGATACTAATCAACATTGTTATGAAGGTTGTAAGCATTTTAGCAAATTGTCAGCCATTATGCATTTGTACCACATGAAGTGTCTTAATGGTTGGACCAACAAATCATTTACCATATTGCTACAATTTTTGCTTGATTTTCTTTCTTCAAATACTAAGTTTCCAAAAGATTGTCATGAGGCTAAGAAGATTATTAAGGATTTAGGCTTCAACTATAAGAAGATTTATGCTTGTTCTAAAGATTATATTTTATATTGGAAGGAGAATATCAAACTTGAAGCTTGGCCAAATTGTAACCGTTCAAGATGGGAAAGTAATGAGTCTAGAGGTCAACAAAGTACTAGTACTTCCTCCAAGAAAAGAAAGAAGAAAGCTACAAAGATCTTATGGTGGTTCCACTTAAAGCCAAGATTGCAATGACTATTTATTTCTCCTAAAATAGCCAATCATATGAAGTGGCATGCCAATGGTCGTGTGAATGACAGGTTATTGAGGCATCTTGTTGATTTTGAAGCTTGAAAATCATTTGACTCTGAGTACATAGAGTTCTCATCCGAGCCTTGTAATGTGAGGCTTGGATTTACAGCCGATGGATTCAACCCGTATGAAAATATAAGTAGTACTCATAGTACATGGCCTGTCATTTTGATCCCATACAATCTCCCTCCATGGATAAGCATGAAAAGGTCTTCTTTCATGCTATCATTATTGATTTCCGGTCCAACCTTGCCCAAGAACAATATAGATGTGTACTTACAACCCCTAGTAGAAGAACTGAAGGAGTTATGGGATGGTGGAGTAGATACGTTTGATGTGTCTTCCCAAAAATCATTCAAAATGCATGCTACATTATTGTAGACCATAAATGATTTTCTTGCATATGGTGATATCTCGGGTTGGAGTACTAAAGGTGCTCTTGCATGTCCCCTTTATAACTATGATAGATAGTCTCGTTAGTTAAGATATAGAAGGAAATTTAGTTACATTGGATATAGGCGATTCTTGGATAGTGATCATAAATTCCGTAAGCAAAAAAATTCATTTGATGGGCATGTTGATACGAGATCAGCTCCTATTACAATATCTGGAGGGGAAATCATGTTACAAACAGATGCTATAACCGATCATATGTTTGGAAAAAAGATAGTTAATTTGCCCAATAGAAGAAAAAGAAGGGAGGAAGCCTTAATTGTGTGGAAGAAGAGAAGTATATTTTTCACCTTGCCTTATTTGGAGTACTATGTGTTGCATCACAATCTTGACGTGGTGCATATTGAAAAGAATGTATTCGATTATATAATTGGCACATTGTTGAACTTGGATGGCAAGACAAATGATAACTTGAAGGCACGTCAAGACTTAAAGGATATGGTTATAAGAAGTGAACTTCACTTGGAAAAGGTTGGGAATGATCAAACATGTTTGCCACATGCCTACTACCATATGAATGCTAGTGAAATAATGGTTTTCTGCAAGTTTTGAAGGATGTAAGAGTGCTAGGTAGATATTCTTCAAACATCTCACATTGCGTTAAACTCAAAGAAAGTAAGATTAGTGCGATGAAGAGCCATGATAATCACATCTTAATGCAGCAACTTTTTCGAATAGCAATACGCGAATCTTTGCCCCCTAAAGTGAGTAGGCATTTAATTGACTTGTCTTGTTTATTTAGGGAGATATGTTCCAAAGCAATGAATGTAGAGGAACTTGGGGTTCTTGAGAAGAGAATTGCATTAACATTGTGTAAATTTGAAAGGATATTATCTCCCTCTTTCTTTACAGTGATGGTATATCTAGTCGTGCATTTGGCTAGAAAAACCAAAGTTGGTGGCCCAGTTCATTATTGGTGGCTGTATCCTATAGAGAGGTAATACATATGGTAACTTGGACTATTTGGTTTTGTTTAACTTATCAATTTCTTGTTGTTGATCTTGGGTTTTCCAATAGGTACTTGTCAAGACTTAAGTCTTACGTGCATAATAAAACTTATCTAGAAGGCTTAGCATTCTGCTCACGCTATTTTAAATCTGTTGAAACTGCATTCAATTGGCCTGTAAGGAATGTTAAGGAATTGGTAATGATCATTACATTAGATTCAAATTCATGGATCCAAGCACATTGTTATGTGCTATTCAATTATGAAGAAATCACCCCATTTCGTGAGTAAGTAATATGTAATTGCATATCCTTTCATGGCATTCAAGTACAATATTCTAACTTAACACTAATACATTAGTCTACATAGTGTACACATAGTAGAGATCAAGGCCAATTTCCCTTTCATGTAATCGATGATGTTATTCTAAAGCAAGACATGGAAAAATTTTGCAGCTGGTTTAGGAACTATTTAAGTAAAGCATATATATATAACTTTATTATCTATATATAAAACTTGGTTGTAACACTTTAGATAGCATACTTACAATAAATTTCATTGTCTATAATAGGTGATGTAAATGGATGCATCTAAGAAAAAGAAACTCTCTGATAAAGTCATATGACTTGCTCGATATCCAAATAATGAAGCAAAACAATTCAAGCGTTATGTTATAAATAGTTTGAAGTTTCACACCAAAGACTTTGAGGCAACTAGGAAAACTCAAAATAGTGGAGTTTGTGTTGTTACTGAAGGTGGTGCTACTTATTATGGTATACTAATCGATATTATTGAGTTGAACTACTTTGACAAGCATCGATATGTACTATTAAAATGTTAATAGGTTGATGTTATTAGTGGGAGAGGATGCAAAAAAGATGAGTTTGGATTTCCACTTATCAATTTTTCACGACTAATACACACGAGTGATTGATTGATTGATTGATGAGCCTTATGTATTAACATCTCAAGCTTTACAAGTGTTTTATGTGGAAGATGTGAGACATAAAGATTGGGCAGTGGTGGTCAAAATAAAACCTAGGGAGGTGTTTGATGTTAGTATTAATGCTTCACATGATGATGATGATGATGATGATGATGAAGTGGGTACCTATCTTGAGAATGTCCCTTATAATATAACTACTAATGATGCATGCAATGATACAAATGACAACCATGCTTGGGCTCAAGTTAATGAAGAAGGAACCATTTATGATACACCATTGATTAATGAGGATGAATTGTTTGAATAAGACTTTATCGATGATGAAGAGCTTAACGATGATGTTTATGAGTCTAATGATGAAAAGTCCAATGATGATGACTCCAATAATGATGAGTCTAGTGATGATGAGTGTAGTTAATACTTTTGTTATCCCTCATTATATTTTGCCTTAATGATTAGAGTTTCAAAACCTCTCTCAGTTTAGTTTCTTCTCCTTAAAATTATATGTCAATGTTTGTGTGTTTTTTCTTAAAGAATTGCTAAGATTTAGCTTCCAAAAAGATTGCAGTTACTAACTTATTATCAAAACTTTAGGTTGGAGTGGGCATCTAGTATGTGGGAAACGTTATCATTTTATAATAAAGCCATGCATATGCTGTGGAGATGTCTTGCATTTGTCATAATCCAAGTGAGGACAATTACTCTTTCTCCTCTATTTGCCTTTTTTTTTTTTTTTTTTTTTTTTTTTTTTTTTTTTTTTTTTTTTTTTTTGTATAATTGAAATGTGTAGTAGCTCTTATGTGGGTGTCAGTATGCTATAATCTAGCTTAAGTTTGTGTATAGAAACTTAAGTTTGTTTGCAAGATTTAGTTGTGCATATGTATATAGAAAAATCTATTAGGTATATAGCTTGTCATTGCTGTTATAATTGTTTTTTTTTTTTTGCTGTTGAGCCATCATGTTCAAGCTTTATGTTTCTTTTCCCTTTTAATTACTAAGCTTTTATATGGACCATGTAGTTTTGCCAAAGGGTATAATTTTGATTTGCTTATTGGTTGATGGTTTCAGATTCTAGTTGATGATATTGGAGACGTGATAATTACAAATGCTAGTGCTATAATACTGAAAAGTTGCTATAGTTTTTTGATGACTTTTTGTGTACAAAGAAATACATTTGAACAACTGCATTTTTTGGAAATGTTGAAGGATTTGTTTAAATACTTTAAAACTTTGATTGTGGTATTAGCTTGGAACTTTGATGATTGTTATAGACAAAGTTATGTACTTGAAAATATATTTCTATGTTAATATAATGTTAGTTTGGAGACATTTGTGGTGTTATCTAGTTACATTTGTGGTATTGTCTTAGTGGAGCTAAAATTATTACAGGTTATTTGTAGTAGAAATGTGGTTTTAGAACCTAGGAGGGGGAAAAAAAATTAACCTATAGCGGCAGGAAAATTGAAATAATTGAAGACTTATTATGAAATAATTATGAAATAATTGAAGACTTATAGCGGCGTTTATAGCCTGTTGCTAAAGCCTCGGACATATAGCGGTAGGTGTAACTGCCGCTAAAATGTGTGTAGAGTCTGTTATTTAATAAGTCCTATAGCGGCACTTATTGCCCATCGCTAAAAGGTCACTTGACCCGAATGGTAACCTCATATGGCGGCGGTTTTCAGCCTCCTACAATAGACCAAAAGCATTGCTAAATGGCCAATCTATTGTGGCGCTTGTTGTTACTGCTGCAATAGATCTATAATGGCACCGCAATAGGGGTAGGTAGAACCGCCGCAATAGCACCCGCCGTAATAGTACAGTTTTTCTGTAGTTAGGGACTACCAATCCTATGTATATGCTAATAAATCTACATCTCTTGCCATATACTTATGAGTTGTGAATTGGTGGGAAGAAAACAATTTTTAGTGGGATAAATTTTGTGCTTAAGTAACCACCAAGAGCAAGAGTAATATTAAAAATATATATATATATATGTATATATATCATATATAGAGTGGTTTCTACTATACTATAAACACATACATTAAAGCATGCTACTCTATTGAATATATAGTGATGAAATTATAAATAAATAAATGTGATTACCACTGGCCATGTATAAGATGACTCTATCCAAAAGCTAATTAAGCTTAAGCTGGTGAAGAAGTAAATAACTTATATATGTTTATGTTGTTAAATATAAATAAATATATATATATATATATATGAATTTATCTTATTTCTTATTTTTAGGTTCTAAGGAATTAGGAACTAATGTATTAGACCTTTATTTTGTAATGTTGGCAAACTATAATCAAAACGTTTTAGTCTTGTTTAGACTTGCTTAAAGTGTATTTATATGTAAAGTTGGAATCAAGGGTTTTGCAGGATTTACTGTGTAAATCTTCTTGGCTCGATCGATTGAGTTTTTGATCGATCGAAAGTCGTGCAGATTGTTTTTCTGCAGAATTTTCCAACTCAGCCCAAGCCTGTTTGACGTGTAGGGTTTTATGTTTGGCCCTAGGTATAAAAGGGTAAACCCAAGTCACGTTTAGATGTTGCTCTTTATGCTGTGTGTGTGAATCTTTTATGAGATCTAGAGATGTTTGCCTTCACACATACTTCGGGTTATCAAGGATCAAGATTATGTTAAGAACTTAGTGATCGTTTTAGTTGCAGATTCAAGAGCTTAAAGATATATAAGCAAGAGTGCTTGTGCTTGCTGTGAATCCAAGAAAGAAGTAGTCCGTGGACTTGAAACTGTCACGTGATCGTGGTAGTAAGTTTCCTATTCGAGGTAGCAATAGGATGTTAGTGGTCTAAGTCGCTATTGTGTAAACTTCAATTCTTTCATATTGCATTCGGTTTACCTTAAGGATAGTTAGGTTAAATCCTCTCCAGGTTTTTTCCTAGTTTGGTTTTCCTGGGTCATCATATCTTTGTGTTCTTTATTTTCCATACTTTACATTGATATGATATATTTGTATTAACCTAGATCTGATAATTTGACTAAGTAATCACTTGGTTAATTAACTAGGTTAATTTGGTTGTGTTTTAAGGAGTCTAATAACGTACACTTATATTAGTACTTTTTTATTATAATATTGTTATATAAAATAAAGTGTTGTTTTCCTAAAATTTTGAGCTTTAATAAAAATGAAATGATGAAATATTTATTTAAAGTTGAAAGTCTAGATGTACATCGAGAGGGATGGGACTCAAGCCCAAAGAAAATAAATTACCTATGAGGATACTCTACCTAGGGATTGGAGATCCCAAGAACTAGGTTTAAAAAGAAGAACGAATCATAGAGTATTTTGCATAACATGCACTAAATTCCGAATACAAGTACTCTTGTCCCTCTCTATGATGTAAGTGCATGTATCTCGTAACGTTATGTAGGATGAGTTTACTATTTAATACTCTTAATGTGATCTATAGCTCTTATGAGTAGGATATTAGAGTTACAAGAGCAACCTTGATAGATATACCTAAGTGAGCATGGAAGTGAGGCCGCTTTCTTTGAGAATAGGGCTAATTCTCTAAGTTGCTCATGATAGCTGGGATCAAGCACAAGGCCGTAATGTGCTAGCTTAGAAGCTCATGGTAGAGTACTGGATATTATGTGTATGATGCAATGTCTTGTTTCCACACAAAAAGTCATAGTTCAAGACTTAGCTCACTATTGGCTTTGGAACAACATTGTTGAAACACTAAATAAGGGTTCAAGCCATTAACACCCTCATTAAGCATAATGTTCTATCTTAACCCATAAAATATTTACATGTATTTTATCTATGATTTTATAAAAATAAGTGGGGGATTGTTGGAATAATTTTATAAAAATCAAAATAGTTTAATTATATTTATTATTATTTTTAACCATTTGTTAAGAGTTGGCTGCCTAGTAAATATTGGTGGCTAACTTTTTTCTATTATACAATCTTAACTCATTGCTTCTAACCATTACCTTAATTGGTTGAATTTGCACAGTTTTTATGTTACCATTGGCATTGATATATTATGATTCAATATAATCACTTTACACTATCCATTTTAAGGATAATTACAACAGCAATAAAGAAAATTTAAAACTCAAATAAACATGATCTTTATTGTACAGTTTCTTCAGCCTATATGAATATGCAGCCAACATGCCCGGTTTATTGATGTAAGAAAATCAATTTTTTTATGGACACTATTTTTATGTAAAAAGAAAACTCCCTACATATTTGCTGAGTAAAAATTCTAGTTTCATGAAAATAATATATCCTTATATATACTATATTTTTGGGTAAAAGAAAAGTACTATTGAGAGCTTCCTATCCTATAAGCAGTGTAGGCTTGTAAGGATAATCAACGAAGGTAACTGGGTTGTTGTATCCTAGGGACGACACGCACAATGCTTTAGTTTACTACGCCGGAAACCTCATAGATGCATGTATCATCTCAAAACAGTGACACCACAACTCCCTACATCTAAAAACATTCATGAATTGACGGTAATTTACTCTAATGTTATGAGACTACTTTGAAGCATCATCAAGGTAATATCTCTCCATTGTTCTCTAATTTTATGGTATATTCTAATTTATGTGAATTTTAATCATTTATATGATATAAGAACAACATAAGGATGAGAATAAGAAGAGGTAAAAATAAAGGAAGATAAAGGAATACAGGAAGAGTGATATTAAGGTAGATAGTAGTGGGGTGATGAATATGTAAAAGGTAGGGGAAATGTTGGAAAAAGTGTAACAATAATTTGGGGATTAATAAATTGAAAAGAGTTAAAAATAAGAGAGAGAGAGAGAGAGAGAGATATGGAAATAGGTGGATAATGTAGTTGCTGATATGACTTA
Source organism: Quercus suber (assembly GCF_002906115.3). NCBI lineage: Eukaryota > Viridiplantae > Streptophyta > Magnoliopsida > Fagales > Fagaceae > Quercus > Quercus suber. The sequence goes on along the minus strand of NW_027069866.1, from coordinate 203,280 downwards.
ATAGGAGTGTAGTAACAATAAATACTAGCTTTTAGAGATATATATATATATATATAGATTGGGTAAATTAATGCCTCTAATATATATAGTTAAACATACATCCTTCAACATTACGGTAAACACAAATTGCTTTGAGTTGCTTTATTCCAACAAGTTTTTTAGGGGAGTAGCATAACTTAGTAAAAATAATTAGTGATACGAATGAAAAGGAAAAACTATAGACAACATTCTCCATTGTTAATCTTCTCCAACATCCTTTAGAAACTTCAATTTGATATTTTTGAGTGTTGTTACGACAACTCTCATGTTTGGCCTTTCTTCAGGTGCCTCTGTTGAACAAGCCATAGCCAATTGCATAATGGACAACATACAATCCAGCTTAGCATTAAAATTCTCTTCACCTCTCTTCAGCAAATTAGAATCGATAACTTCAATTACTGAATAGGGTAGTGATTGTCTTACCCAACCTTTTAGGCTCATTTCTTCGGCAAACATTTCATCTATGGGATTCTTTCTTGTGAATGTTTCCATTAACAAAATGCCATAACTATATACGTCACCGCGTGTGGAAATAATCCCTTGTGATCCATACTCTACAAGTTTGATTGAAATTTATTGTCAAAATGTATTAAATATCTATAATTGATGGTGAAAAGCAAAATGCTAAATGTGTTTCTAAGAAAGCTTTGTATGTGTGTGTGTCTTTGTAAAAGTAAAATTGAATTGGAAATTAGAAACATCACCTGGTGCCATATAACCAATAGTGGCTAACGTCATGGTTTGTGTCATAGAGTCTTCATTGCCTAAGAATTTTGAGATGCCAAAGTCACTCACAAGTGCTACCTTATCTTTGTTTAGGAGAATATTGCTTGGCTTCAAATCACAATGAACAACAGGTAAAGGACAACCATGATGGAGATACTCCAATGATGATGCAACATCTATCATCATACTCAATCTTTCTAGCATGTCCAAGAAGTGGCTATGAGAATACAACCACTTCTGAAGGCTCCCCTTGGGCATGTACTCTAGTACCAAGGCTTTAAAATCAATGCTACTACAACTACTGATGATTTTCACAAGATTTCGGTGGCGAATACTGCTCAATACATCACATTCAGCTTCAAAACTCTTAAACCCTCCTTCTATATTCAAATTAAAAACCTTTACTGCAACAGTAGTCCCATCTGAAAGTGTACCTTTGTACACTGAGCCAAAACTCCCTTTCCCAACTAAGTTAGTTTCGCTGAATCCATTTGTTGCTTGTTCAAGTTCTAGATATGTTATTCTTCTCCATGTTGCTATAGGTAACAAATCTCCTGGACCTTTTAGTTTTGCATCCCCCTTTTGCCTTCTCATTAAAACAAATATAAGGAATAATGCAAGTATTGCTGCTATCATTGCTGGGAGAATATACCTTACTATAACTGCAGTGGTTGTCTTTGAACTTCTTTTACATGGTGGAACTTGCAGTTGGGGTGGACCACATAATGCTTGATTTCCCATGAATGATGATGCTGAGAATTGAGAAATAACACCTCTAGAAGGAATTTCACCTTGCAATCTATTGAAAGACACATTGAAATATTTGAGGCATTTGAGTTCTATTATAGTCTTGGGAATTTCTCCTGAAAAGTTGTTATTAGATAGATCCAAGCGTTCCATGCTTATCAAATTACCAAGTGACTGAGGAATAGGACCCTGGAATTTGTTGTGCGCTAAAGAGAGGTTAACCAAAGAACATAGGCCTTTAATAGCATGAATTTCACCAGATAGTTTATTCCGTGATAAGTCCATTTGTGTTACATGCTCCAGTTTCCCAACATCTGATGGTAGATAACCATTTAAAGAATTGGATGACAAGTTTATTCGCAACATGTCTGTAAGATTCCAAAAGGATAAGGGTATGGAAGTCAGTTGGTTGGAATCCAAATACAGATTTCGAAGTGAAGAAAGACTTCCCCAACATGTTGGTATTGATCCAAAGAGCTCATTTTGATTTAAATATAAATCAACCAACTTCCTCAAATGACAAATATCATTTGGGATTGACCCATGAATTCTATTGTTTTGAAGAAACAAACCTTGGAGATTTCCCAAATTTCCAACTATAGTTGGAATAGGTCCAGTTAATTCATTGTCTTCTAGGTTTAGGGTCATCAAATTGCTTAAATTACCAATCTCTCTTGGGATTATGCCCTTAATGTTGCAATTGAATGCTACAAATTCTTCAAGGGAAGTAGAAAAATTTCCTGTGAGAACTGGAAGGGTTCCATTCAGTGGGTTATCTGCTACCACTATACTTGTCAAGTTTACACAATTTGTCAAAGATGAAAGAAAACTCAGTTCTAGAGTTGATGATTCTCTAGTCAAATAATTGTTGACTAAGTTGAGTTTCTCCAAATGCCTTAAATTTCCCAGGGTATTAGGAATAGAGCCAGAGAAAGAATTTGCACCCAACTCAAGTTCAGTGAGCATAGAAGCATTTGAGATAGAATTGGGGATCATTCCTTCTAGGCTATTACCCCATAAGTAGAGTACCTTTAGATTTGGAAGCCAGTGACCTATGCTTAATGGAAGATTTCCTGAGAGCTGGTTCATGTATAGACTAATGATTTCAATGTTTGAGCTGTTGAAGATTGCATTTGGGATGTGACCGGTTAAGCTGTTATTGGCCAAGGTTACTTCCGTTAGATTTGGAAGAGTCACAATCTCCTGTGGTATTTCACCTGCCACAATAACTCGAAACAAATTCAAACCTCATTATCCACCAAAAAAGGTCAATGATTTTGGATTTTCTTCAAAATATACATCCTATATACTTAAAAAAATTGATTACAACTACCATATATAAAGGTTGCATCGTGATAACAATTTAAAAGTAAGTGTGTTTGACAAGTTAAAAAAAGCCAGCTTTTTGCCGTACTCTCTCTCTCACTCTCTCTCTCTCACAAAAGCCCTTTCTATATAATAAGCAAATCAACAGAGTTCATCCAAATCACTCTAAGTAGATAATGAAAGAATAATCATTTTTTAGCCAGGGTGTAAAACCTGCCCTTTATACATTTCCTAGTGTATGACTTTTAGTGTTTTCTACTTGCTCTATATTGTTAATCAGTTTAGGCTTGTTAAGCCTTTATTCTATTCGTTGTGCAAACTTGATTCTCCACTTTTATGTTTATCTATAGGAATCACCATAAACAAACAAATCAGTTTGTAATAAATATGTAGTAATTAAAACACTAAGACTTGTAAAGTTGTAATATGTATGGTACACTAGATACACTAATAACTTCTCTAATTACTGTGGTCTTTATCAACCCACTACAACATGTGTATACAACTTCACCACCCTGTTTAGATGAGAAAGTATTCCATATATTATCTGGTGTATTAAAATTTTTCTTACATAAAAGTGAATCTCATGTACATGACCTATGGATTAGACACTTTTTGTGTGTGTGTGTGAAAGGAAAGCATATAAAATACCATATACACTAAATAATTTCTAGCAAAAAAAAAAAACTACACACCAAATAATTGCACTTGATGGACCTTATAAGTTTTTAAAATTTCGAACATTCTTGGGGAGGAGAGGGAAGTAATATTTATATTGAAGTGGTTACCATCTTACCTGTAAAGTAGTTATCATCCAAGTGAATTATCTCAAGGGAAGTACAGTTTCCCAAACTTTTTGGAATCCTTCCTACAAAATTTCATAATGTATACAACAGATCAAGAGCTAGTAGGCTTAATTTAACTAGTGATAGATCATGAGCTTTTATTTGGAAATTAAAATAATCAATTTTGAAGAAGGGTTAGTGACATATAGAAATGAGTCCTAATTACTCCTAATTAAGAAGCAAAACCGAAAAGAGAAAAAATAAATAAAAAGAAAAGAAAAAGATTTGTATGTCACTACAACAGGCATGTTCTATGTGGAAATCTTTGTAAACATTATACTTTGAATTTTCAAATGATTTGTATTAATGTCACATTTTTGTTTTCTACATTAAGTTGGGTCTATGGTCATCACCACTGGGACGGAGGAGATGCTCAAGGAACCCATGGATAATTTATTTGTAGTTATGTCATTTAGGATTGAATTTTCTTTGAACTTTTATTGTTCAAATGATTTGTACTCATGTTGTGAATTATTTTTCACGGATAATTAAATTAATACGATAAAATACATTCGAATTTTTTAAATTAATATTTCATACCCAAAACTTCAAATAAATATTAACTCTCCTAATGTAGTCAAGAAAAAAAAATTACTTAACATGGTATATTATAACAATATTTCTCCTAATCTACTTGGCGAATCATATATGTCATTGTTTTTTAAAATAAAATCTTTGACATTGCTATATAGTTTTTGAAAATTTTCGAAATTCGCTCGCCTTTTAATAATTCAAAATGAAATCTAAGATATAAAAAATAAATAATGATACTTTATTGTTAATTCAAGAGAAAAATATCATACATCTTAAAAAATCAAGGAGGCATGCATAGAAAATTTAAAATTTTTTGAGTATATGATTATTAATATTTGTAAGTTAACTTATATTTTCATTTTACTTTTAATTATTCAAATGATTTTTTTAATATCTTATATTTATACTAGCATCTAAGCATGCACGTTAGGCATATTCAGAAACTCTTCTATTTTTTTAGGTAAAGGTTAATAATTTTCATTTATTATAATTCAGAAATATATTTATTTATTTTTTAAAACAAATAAAAATGATAAACTTTAGAGATAAGTAGTAACTTTAATTTCTTTTTTGAGCTTAAGGGGAAAAAAAATCATAAATTTTAGGAGTACCTCTTTTTAAATTGAAAATAAAATTTGTTATTTGATATTTATGACCCTATTTCTCAATGAAGTTACTCTTTATTAATGAGAATATTTTTGAACCATATAATAGTCTAGTTGAAAGGGAGGGATCCTCTTATATATAGTATGGATTAATTTTTTAAGTTCCTATATTGATTGATTGATTTTTTTTTTACTGTTTTGATCTATTTATATTCAAATTAAATTATGAAGTAGTTTAAGTATAAAAATGATTATAATATACTAGGCTTGAAAAAAAAAAGGTGAAAAAAAAAAAAACTTACATCATCATTATATTATATGAGAAGAATGAATACATTATTATTGTACCTCTATTGTATTGTATAATTACTCAAAAAAATTGCTGAAAATATTATGTCCTTATCATTAAGTAATCTCTATTGAATCTCCAAAAAAAAAAAAAAAAAGATTCCCTCAATTTTATGTGGACAAGGCCAGCAAAAAGCGGAGGCTTAAAGAACTAAAGGTCAGGGATGTTGCTGATTGCGATTTATTTGTGATGTTAGTGAACATTTTTCCACCCTTGAATTACTTTTCTCTTTTCCGAGTGGGTACGTAGTGCGCACTAGTGATTGAATTATGAAAGGTGTAGGGTATACCAGAATGAGACCAATAATTTTTCGTATCTATTAAATTAATATACACATCTTTCTTTTTCAGTGTTTGAATCTCATGACCGTGTAACATTTACACGCTGTGAAAAGACAAAGGTAAAATATAGACTAAAATATTATTT
>NW_027069866.1:169926-197438 GCF_002906115.3 Quercus suber | reverse complement strand
AAAAAAAATCATAAATTTAGGAGTACCTCTTTTTAAATTGAAAATAAAATTTGTTATTTGACATTTATGACCTATTTCTCAATGAAGTTACTCTTTATTAATGAGAATATTTTTGAACCATAAATAGTCTAGTTGAAAGGGAGGGATCCTCTTATATATAGTATGGATTAATTTTTATGTAAGGGTCATCAGTGATATGGTCTTTGAGAGCAAGAAGAGCTGATTTGTCTGTGGTGATGTTGGTCCTTTCTGCCACAGCTGTGCTAGCCATTAAACAGTGCACCAACAACAACACAAAAAAGGCGAAAAAGGAATAAATCTCCATGAGTTTCTATCTGTCGGTTGATATGTGAGGCCAACTACTATTGTATCAAACAAGTGTGGCTGGATGATGTTTTTATACATGGAGATATCTACTGTTGTTGAATTACGAAGAAAAAGAAGAGGATGACTAAATCAACATTTTTTTTTTCTTTTTTTTGCTGAAAAGAAAGATGCATGTTACAAGCAACATAGTTCATGGCCCACATCGGTTTCTTACATTCATTTCCACGCCTCTTTTATTTTTCTCCTGTGGTTAAGTTAAAATTTTCAATAGAGATTAGGATCAATCACCATGCATGTACCAAGATACTCAATACCGTACCGGCCGGTATGTATTTTACCGGCATGTATACCGGTATCGAAACATCAACGTTTCGTACCGGTTTAAATACTGGCTGTACCAGCCATACCGGCCAATTTCAGACAATACCGGTGTAACTTATTTGTATTAATTTATTAGTATTATTTGTTTTCTTAGTATGTAATGATAACTTTTAAGCTTTCTATTTTTTATACTGTATTTTTGTTTTTGTTTTTTTCCTCTTTTAATTGATGCTAAAATCTAAAACTATGAATAATTAGTTCTAAATTGAGAAAATGTTTTATGGTAAACTTTTATATTTATTATAATATATATATATATATACACACACATACACACACACATATATATATATATATATATTTCTAAATATAAAAAATAGCGGTAAACCAAAAACAGTACACCGGTATTTGTATCCGAAATATATCGTACCGCTAGCCAAACCGGTACAGCTTCTAGTATGGTATTGACTCTTTTGGCATGTACTGTTTGTTGGGTAATTATTAAGTATTCTCGAAATACTATAAATGTGTACTCCCCCTTCTCACATAACTGTAAGGTTGAAAAAATATTAGGTATTCCCGGAGTACCATAAATGCATACTCCCTCAATGGTAGATCTTACTAATTAAATTCATAGTAAGACCCACCATTCATGTGAGAGGAGGGAGTACGCATTTATGATATTCTGAGAGTACACAATAATTTCTCTTGTAGGTCCCATTAATTAAGTTTATGGTGGGACTCACAATTCATGTAAAAGGAGAGAATACACATTTATAGTACTCCCAAAATATTCAATAATTTTCCCTATTTGGTGGGATCAATGAAGAAAAAAAGAAACTATACAATCAATTATGATCTTGACTTTGACAACATATTTAAATTTATAGATGATAGTAAAGATACAATTTTGTTCAATTATTAGATAGTTGATACATTATTGCACATTGTGATAACGTCTTTATGACTTCAAATAGTTATTAAGCCCGACCTAATTCGACTAGTCAGACCAGTAAGCCAGTGAACCAGTACCTTAGTTGATCTTATTTCTTGACTGGACCATTTATGAAATAGACCCCGTAAAACTGAAAAGAAATCCCATAGTTTTTCTGCAACCTATGCAACCCGAATGAGTTGATATTACCCATCCAGTTTTGAATAAAATTACCTTTAGTATTCATTGCCGTGTGTATATATATATATATATATATAAATTTTTTTTTTCTGAACTTAGAGCAACAAGTGAAATATAGAATACGCATAGTATGACTTTGGCGTTTGAGATATACTTTTATTGCTATAATTTTAAGAAATAATGAAATATAATGTAATTAGATTTTATTTGGCAAAAACTTGGCTACAATTTTATGGAATTCTTTAATTTTATATTTTCTAGTGTTGTTAATTTGTTATTGGTGAAACCTTAAGTTTGAATTATATTAGGTGGCTTGTGTTTTAGACTTAATTTTAATTAGTAATTTAGGCATGCATCTTTTTTAATTTTCATATTTATTTTATGACTTTTCAAACTTATTTGTATATTTATTTAATTTTTATTTAACTATATGGTTCAACTGATAACCCACTAGGTGAACTAGTAATTACCCAATTACCCGACTCTTATACCAAATTAACATCCAATCTATGTTTAATAACTATATAATTTCCTAAAAAATCATAAACCAATGCCTTAAGGGGGGTCATTAACTTTTCCCTTTAACTTTTTAATCTTCTTCTTCTTCTTCTTCTTCTTTTTTTTTTTCAAAAAAGAGAGAGAGACCAGTTGAACCTACATCATAGAAAACCCACCAAAATCANATTACCCGACTCTTATACCAAATTAACATCCAATCTATGTTTAATAACTATATAATACAGATGAATGGTATTATTATTTATGCATATTGTGCCCATTGTTATATGGTATCTTACATATATGGTAACCATTGGTAAGTAAAGTTTTTAGTGTATACTTCAATGATTGAGCTTTTACATATATAGAATTTTAGTTGAAAAGATATTTTATGTTTTGAGTGTTTGTTAGATTGTAACGGATAGTATTTTAAAGTTTGAATGAATTGATAACATATGTGATGATACCAAAGATCATCAGTTGAGTTCCTTGTTTAGCGTTGAAAGACCAATGAAACCTACAATAAGAAAAAGAACTCTAGTGTAATGACACAAAAGTATACTGGCCAAGGGCTTTCGACGGTTAAGTCAAATACTTGGTATATAGTATAATGAATATAGAATGAGTGACATAATAGTTGTCGTACTTCTGTCTGTCTTGGGAAGGTGGTTTATGTAGTCTTTCTACAGGTTAGCCCCATTTGAGCCTTAACTGCTGTGTCCGTTCACCTTTGTTGGTTACAAAAAAGTTATTGATACTCTTAAATGTTGTGCTTATTGTCCATTACTATTGGATGCCGTCATGCGATTGCTATTTTATTAATCAGTATGAATAAAGTATTTTAATATTTCATAAATTACAATGAATATATATATATATATATTTTTTTTTTTTAATTTAGCCTATAAACTTGGTTGTAGTCTTAGGTTACTACCAATAATAAGAAGATCATTGGCATGTATTCTTGTCATGTGCAACATATATGACTCATCCAACCATAATTAAGTGATTGTATAAAATCATTTTAAGTGAGTCATGTACATTACATATGATAAGGATACATGTCATTTTGTTTATAATGAATTAAGGCAATAAACAACCGTCCCACAAGTTCTTGTGTGTGTGTGTGTGAGAGAGAGAGAGAGCATAATCAGCCATTTAATTTTTGTATTTTATTAATTTTGGTAATTTTTATTATTTTAGGTTTAGGGCATTCATTTTGTTGGTTTTTTGGGGCTTTTAATGTTGCTTTGTCAAATTAAAGTTTTGTTTCTTTTCCTAGGTGCCATAAGTTTTCTTTGTACTATTTAAATGCATTGTTGTCTTCAAAGGCAATTCAATTTTCCAATTAATAAAATTTAGACTTTGTTTATTTCTTTCTTGAGTGGATTCCAAAAAATTATCATGTTGTAAATTCAAGGGACTTGTTGGGGATTTAAGATTTACTATCATAAACTAATAGTTTAGTTTCTATTTCATCTAAGAAAGTATTGCGTGTTCTTTCTTCAAGCTTTCACAATATCAATGAATGTATTAAAGACTCAAAATTTTAAACGTAATTATTTAAATATATATACTTTAATTACATTTAAATTTTATTCTAATGTTAAGTCCCTATTTTTATTAGATTAGTTGTGACAAAATTTTTCTTCTATATATTTTAATGTGTATTTTTTGCCTAAAATGTATTTGAGTAGAAAGTATTTGAGCTTGGTCAAACCTTGGTTAAAGCTATTCACGTGACCTTGCGACCTTCATGCCCACTCGTGGCATGGGACAGATTAGGATGAGGGCTACCTAATAAAGGCTATTGTGACCTCCTCACAATGGAAAAAACTTAGGTGCTCCAAGAGCAATGCTCTCTCCTCTCACATGAGAGGTGGGTCCCACGTGTGGGTCCTACCATGGGGCTTACCTCTCATGTGAGGGGAGGGAGCATTACTCCCAGAGCATGAAAGAATTTCTCACTCATAACCTATCAAGTCGTGACTAGCATACAAACATAATGATTTTTTTTTTCTTGAACTACTTTTTCAACCTTTACGCATAATCCATGACTCACACCTTGTGCATGCTGGACGTGGTTAGAGATTAGTAATCTAGTCAATGCACAGACTAATTAAAAATTCTATATAAAAGAAAAATATATTTTAAAAACACTATAATACAGTTTGTTGTTAGTAGATTTCATTACCAAAATACAAATTATATTAATTTTCAAATAAATTTTAAATTTCTCAAAACTTAGCTAATAGAATTTTGCCCAACCTAAACTATAGTTGAAGTAGCATTTCAAATTTCTTTAAACTTAACGAATAAATTTTTATCTAAAGTAAACTAACCTAATTAATAATAATTTAACCAATTGTCACGAAGAGAAAATAGCCACTTGATGCAGGCATAACTTTTAATTTTTAAACCCAACTTTTATTGTATATTATATGTTTTCGTGAAATTCTAAGACCACTTGTGTAGATTCATAGAGCGATATATGTTGGTTATAACTAAACTTTTTTTTTCCTTGGTGGAAAATAACCATATATTACTTCCCAGATTTGATAGTCACCTCAGAGTCTCCGACAAGTTATGCTTTTCTTTTTCTTTTAATCAAACGTCCATGTGTATGGGTTTACTTCGTCAAAAGAAGGAATATGATAAAGCTAACTTGTGTTTACATTATTGAACTTTATCCTAGTCTCCTATCAATTGAACAATCTAAAATAAAGTACTGTAGCCCTCAGATGGAAAAACGGACGTGATTTTCCAATTAAAGAGGAAAAGTTGCATGCTTTTCCTCGCCTTGACTTCTTCTACATGCAAAGTTTCAGTTCAATAAAGCTAGTTCCATACGATTCACGAAGCCTTGGACCAAAACAAACTAAAGACTTGGAGTCCAAATCTTCTGTCCCACTTTTTCTACTTTATTCTATACTCTACCAATAAATACTTTGTCACATGTTTTACTTAACTTTAACGTAAATATTAAGTATTGAAAAATAATAATTCCAATTTTTCATCTCTCTTCATTTTTGTTTAATTTTAACCTTGTTGAAACTGATAATATATTATTCGATCACAATCTAATGTATGGAGGAAGCCTATATATATAATATATACTTAGAGAGATAGGGGAGGCCTATATGTATAGAAGTAGTCTAAAACTATTAGTACACAAGTACAAATCACAACAAGTGTACTAGTGTGTAGGGAGCTTCGTCGCTGGAATTTGAAGAAAGGACAGGGCTTGTTTGATCAAGGGTGCTAGATCAACTATTGTGGCTTTAAATGTTGTTAGGAGAACATGCCAGAGATGCTAGTGCAGGTCCCTGAAGTTGAAGGATATGTAATGTAGTCCATTTGGGACTTTCAAATGTGAATCCGACCTCAAATCTAGAATTCTCTTGAAAATCAAGTGGAAAAGTGCCCCAAATGGAAACAATTGCTCACTAGTAAAAGGAAAATAATTAATTTACATTGCATTATCAATGTAAAATTTACATTATAGACTAAATAAATGTATACAAAGTTGTACACTTTTATGCAAATGTGTACAATATTGTACAGTTTTTGCAATATTGTATACATTTGTTTTGTTTACAATATAAATCTTATTTTAATGTCTACAATGTAAATCTTTGACAGTATAATGTGAATAAATAATTGTCCCTACAAAAATTAAACAATCAATGTTGTCAATCAACGCAACAATCAAATATGCCAATCAATGCAATAATCATGGCTGTTCACAATGCATACTAGCACGTGTTGACATGGCCTAAGATGATGACAAGTTACTACTGATGCGGCGTAGTGTTATTATAGTAGCATGACAGAAATTTATGGGGTGCTACGAGAGTATACTCTCTCTCTTTTACATAAGGGTGAGCCCCATGGTGGATGAATTCATTTCTTTGTGAGGGAGAATGAGTATATTCCTAGAGTACTCAATAACAGCCTGTGGGTGGAATTCATTTCTATGTGATAGAGCTTGGTTGTGACATGTGGCATGGAATGCATTTAATTGCTGGCTAGTATGTATGTGGGAATTTATCAAAAAAATTTGTATGTATGCAGGCAACGCCTGAGCACATAATGCCAAACATCAACATGTGTTTAAGCAATTATAAAACTAACAATCTAAAAAAAAAAATTATTGTTACCGATGATTTTCATAAAGCCATAAAACGTCTAGAATCTTACTTATGCAACAACCATAGTTAGTGAACCATCTAAATCAGTTCTTTTCATAACGTACATATTAGGTAAATAATTGAATCCGAATTCTTAATCATAAAGTATAGTGTGCTTTTTATAAAGTACATATTCTGTTTCTTTGCTTTATTTTCTTTTTTAGATGAATATCTTATTCTTTTTATAAAGTATATATCGGATAAATAATTGAACCAAATTATTTTAAATTTTATGTATTGAATTTGAGAGAGAGACATAATCACAGATTAAAATATCGTTAAAACATTAAAAGTCGGTAAATCGACTATCAATTTGTCACATATTGTGTTTCAAATGGAGACATCTAAGATTTTAATATATTCTTATTTCATGTTATAACTATTAATTTAAATAATAATAATAATAATAATAATAATCATAAAACAAATCTAATATCATAAAATATGGTTCAGAATTTAGACACATATTGGGAATATATTGTATTTAAAGTAAAATATGAAAAAAAATATATTGAAATTCCTGAAATTTATTAAAAAGAATGTGCAAAAAAAAAAAAAAATGAAAACTGAAAATGTATCAAAAATTTGAAAAGCGATCACTAACATGGTTTCAACCAGTGACCACTCAGTTTTTTTTTTTTTTTTTTNTTCTTCCTTCTGTTTTTTTTTTTTTTTTTTGAAGAGTCTTCCTTCTGTTAGTATATATATGTAGGATCTTTGTACAATTTGTCAATTTCGTACAATTTCAATTCAATTCAGTAATAAGCTCTCTCTCTCTCTCTCCCTCTCTCTCTCAGAGACTTCGTAGCACACTTTTCTTCTTCCTGTTATTCTCTATTTGCCCTTCTTACAAAATGAGATGTAGAAGCTTTTTTGATGCTTGGTTTCCTAAAATAACTATCAGTTTTAACAACCAACATCAAAGAAAAATAAATGATAATATCAAATTAAAATGCCTTAAAATAAAATTCACAATATTTATTGAAATCTTATAAAATTAATCTATGTTGTAAACAGTTATTTTAATATATATATATATATATATTTTTTTTTTGTTTATAAGAAATTTCTTTAGTTTATGGACAAAGTTTAGTTACAAAATTTGTTGTAATTTAAGACTATAACCTTACTTAATATCTTTTTATTGGAGGGGAATTTTAACAAATCTACCGTTAGATTACATTTTCTTCTTATATCCTTCATACTTGCAAAATTTCTATAAAATTAAAAATCAGTAACTATGTCATCAATAAATTGTTTAAATTGCAAGTTTTTGTAGTTTAAAATTATACATAAAATGTAAACTTATAGATCATATAGTAAATAATATCCAATTGGCACAAAATTTGATATGTATATTAAGAGCGTAAAGAAAATGCAATTTAATTTTTAGATTTTTAAAATATATAGTAATGTGAATGATATTGAGTAAAGTTGTGGTCTTAGATTATAACCTTACTTAATATTTTTTATTGAAAGCGAATTTTAACAAATCTATCGTTGAATTACATTTTCTTCTTATATACTTTTTCCTTAGTTTATTGAACGATACTATTCATTATTTCTTTTTTGTTGGAGACTTGAAGTCGTTCAATAAAGCAAAACGTGTGGCGATGTTTACGTCTCTTTTGGGTAATTTATTTTTCTAAAGGATAGGACTTAGGAGTATAACAACCAGAGCAAAGCAACGTGTGAATAGACGGGGTCTCCTTGAAGAAATTAGAATAGACGGGGTCTCCTTTTGCTAAACAAAATTCGACAAAGATCTTTGGCATCTAGCATTTTAAAGTGTGAGTTACAATACGGACCTACCTCACTGTTTATTATACGGCTTGACTTGACCATGAAACTTTAGTACTTTGGATTCAAAAAAAAAAAAAGAAACTTTTACTTTGTTCCAAAGCTTTTTAGTGATCCATATTTAATTGTGTTTTAATAATCCAATATTTTTGCAATAAAAAAATCCAATATTTTCTGACAAGTACCCTAAATTTTCCTATCCATTTTCAGCTTCTTTTTTTTTTTTTTTTAGTTATATATATATATTTTTTTTTTTTAAATAACTGTTTACAACATAGATTAATTTTATAAAATTTCAATAAATATTGTGAATTTTATTTTAAGGCATTTTAATTTGATATTATCATTTATTTTTCTTTGATGTTGGTTGTTAAAACTGATAGCTATTTTAGGAAACCAAGCATCAAAAAATCTTCTACATCTCATTTTGTAAGAAGGGCAAATAGAGAATAACAGGAAGAAGAAAAGTGTGCTACGAAGTCTCTGAGAGAGAGAGAGAGAGAGAGAGAGAGAGAGAGAGCTTATTACTGAATTGAATGGAATTGAAATTGTACGAAATTGACAAATTGTACAAAGATCCTACATATATATACTAACAGAAGGAAGACTCTTCAAAAAAAAAAAAAAAAAAAACAGAAGGAAGAAAACTAATTTCCAAACTATGCGCAAGGTAGCTAGTTACATCAATTATAACATGTGTATCACCCACGTGTGAACATAAATAACTAATAAAGACTAAACTACAAGTCACATAGCTTCTCATGTCATTTTATGCATAACATTGTCACTTGCTTCATTCTGCTTCACTCCACTAGCACTTCACTTCACTGTTGCAGCACCACTTCACTTGTTGCATCACTTGCTTCTTCACTTTGATCTACTGCTCTAACCTTGCTCTTAATATCTTTAATGTGCTTAAAAAAAATTGGTTATGTGCTGCATTAAACTGCTACTAGTAGTAATTCACTACAGCACATTCCTACTTTCATTCTATTATTTTCAATTCTCTCTCTCTCTCTCTCCTCTTTCTCCTTGATTCGCATTCTCTATCTCTTGTTTGCTAGTACTGCTCTCTTTTATCCCTCTCATGCATTCGTCTCTCTTGTAGTCTCTCTCAGGCCTTGCCATTGATGCCTCTAAGGTGCAGATCAATGTAAGAAGTGGCTATGGGTTATGGAGATTGGCAAAGCCTTCAACCCCATCGTTTTCATCTCCTATATTGCAATACACTGGAAATTAACCGAGAAGCTGAGATCTCACCGATATATAGAAACCCAAATCCAATGAGAACCCAAACCAAAAGATGGAAGTTCATTGTTTTCATTGTGGGTATGGGCCTAGGTTTGTTTGGGTTGTGTTTGTGTGGTGGTTGTGTGTCATGGGTCTTGGTTGACGCAGTGGGTTATCGAGTTTAGATTTTTTTCGGGTGTTTGTAAGGTTTTTTATTTTTTTATTTTTTTTTAAAAAAAAATTATTTTGCAGTGGTTGTTGTGGTTAGTGGTGGTCACTGGTAACTATGGGTTTTTGTGATGGTTGCTCTATATTATTTTACTAGGTTGTTTATGTTATTTTATGTGTTGTAAGATGAGATATAGGGCCTTATGTGAAATGTTAAAGTAGATAAATACTTAAAATAGATTTTTGAAGTGTTAAATACTAAATTTTTTAGCTCATAGGATGTGAATGTTTGAAAGAACTTAAACACAAGAAAAGGTAAAACAACATCATTAAGTGCTTAGAGCATTCCCATCTGATGCTCTATTTTGTGCTTTTAGCTATTTTGAATTTACTTGTAGCATTTAATGCTTAAGAAAATAAATGAAAAAGGCACATCTATTGTGGCAACACTATTACTGATTATTTTTGTCATTAGTTATAGTCTACAAAGTACAATGGAAAAGTTTGTATTAGAGAAGTTCACCAATAATTTCTTGAGTTACAAGGAAGGTGGAAATTTCAGTTTCATTTGATGGAAATCTAGATGGCATCTTAATGCTTTGTTTGGTTAGAGGATAGAAAAGTGGCGGACAGAAAATTGTTGGGGATGAAAAAGTAGGTGATAGAAGAGATTTATGCTCTGGTTGTTTTCAATGAAAATATTTTCAAATATAAAATATTTTACAATTATAACATTTTCAAGTATTTGGTATGACAAGCAATTTTTTTCAAGCAAATCACAAAAATCAATGGCTCAACACAGAAGCCACTAGTGTCGAAGGTCTAGTAATTGGACCGCTAGAATCAACAATCAGAGTAGTGGCTTCGGCGACTGGACTGCCAACATTTACTATCAGAGTGGTATCTCTAGTAATCAGACCACCAAAACCGGTCAACAAAATGACGTCTTCAGTTACCGAACCTCCGGCATCGGTTATGGCATGGCATCTCTGGCCACCAGACCATTGACACCAATTGTTGGTGCAATGTCTCCGACCATCAAACTACTGTCATTGATTATCACCAAACCACCAACATAGGTTGCCAAAGCAGAGTCTCCAGATACCTAGTCACTAAAGTGATGTCTTCGGTCACGAGACCAATGGCCGAAGACATTTTTAAAGTATTTTACAGTCAACAAAAAATATTTTACAAGTTTGACCATATTCTACTTGCAAACAAATACTTGAAAATGAGAAAAAAAATTTCCTGAAAATTATTTTACATAAAAACAAATGGATTGTTACTTTCTTTTTATGAGTGTTTTGTTGTAGGATGGAAAACCAGGAAAAGTGAATATGGAAAATATTTTTGATTGATTGAGAAGAAATATGAGAAAAAAGTAAGGGCACATTTGGTAAACGGTAACAGTAATTACATAGGAATAGGGATTACAAAGAATACAATATGCTATAATATAATACTTATTCCTATTCATTTGTTTGGTAACAACATAATAATAGAATCTTGAAGACAATGGAATGAAAACATTTTAACTTAAACTTTAGATTTACTTTAGGAAATATTTTACTCATACAATTATATCTCTTTAAAAATTGTTATTTTTTAAATTTAAGAGATATGTGTTATTTTTTATGATTTTTTATTTTTATAATTGTTAGATGTATAAGAAAAGTTTGTTTATTTGGAAATATATTAAGTTTTGAAATTATTGCACTTGCTAAGAAATAGTTAATACAATACTGTTAAAGAAGAATAATTATTTCTCATTTTGAAGAATAACTATTCATAAGAAATGACTATTCCTTGTAATAAAATCATAACCAAGCTAAAGAATAGCTAATCATAGGAATAATTGCTAATCATAGGAATAATTATTACATTATAGTGTCTATTACAATCTATTAAACTTGCCCTAAATGTAAATTATATAAAATTACTCACGTGCCCCTATTACATTAAAAAAAATTAATATTCTATAAAAAAATTTTAAAAATTAAAAAAAAAAAAAAAAAGACAAAAATTTTAAGGAAAAAAGAAACTAGATATTTAACATTTGAAAAAGAAAAAAAGAAGAAGAAGAAAGAAGCATTACGAGGGAGGGCAAGGCACATGGGTAAATTCCTATCAAACCTCTATTCCTCCTCACCATTGTTTCCTATTCTGGAAGAACATTTACACCCAAATGGTAGGCCTTGAGAGAAGACTTCACCAAAATACTCCCTCCTCCCCTCTCCAACCAAATGCACAAATTCCTATATTTTCTCCTCCCCACAAATCACACCAACCAAACACTACCTAAAATTGCTTGTTGCATGGGAGCAAAGATGCTATTTTTTTGTCCAAGATGTATAAATTTCACAACATTATTCAGACTAAGTAGCAATAAAATGATTATGACAACAAGTACAAGATACAGTTTGGCTGGAAGAACCCCAGCCACTCTTTCAAAAAATTTTCCTTCTAGCTAAGTTTTTACTTAAAAAAATAAAATAATAAAAAAAAATTAAAAAAAAAAAAAACTATGGTCCTTTAAACTTTATTGTGAAGTACATTCCATGAAAAATAAGGCTTGTCCTTTAAGGATGAGGATTAGGAAAGGCCCAAATTGGTGGTGGCCAAACCAAGTTTGTGTCACTTGCATATCCACGAAATGGTTCAACGCTCCCATTGCCCATGTTGTACACGCCCATGTCATGGCCACCTTGAATGCCCTCACTTTGGGCTTCAATATAATCATCGGTAAAATATATACAATTGGCCTTACATCCAACAAAACTCTTAAGTTGAAAGAGAAAGGGAGTTACTCATACACAAAAGGAATACGTTATCTCTTATGTTCTTTACCTCCTTCCATTTCAAGTCTCTTTGATCGAATTTATAAACCTCAAAGGCAACCGTTTTGTAGAATGAAGACAACACGGGGAGAGTAAATTTATCCCATTGGTGAATCTTTCCAACCATAAAAAATTCACTAGATGTCATCCTCACCAAGTTGAATCATAGGGGGAAATTCCTTGGAAGAGATGGTGCAAACCGTGTCATCTTTGGCAGGGAAGTATGGTCACCAACCCAAATTTCTCCATCAGTATATGAAACGTAGAATTTTCCCTCATGGGAAATAATATCTTGTTCAACATATTGACGTTTCGCATCAATAAGAGTCCATTTCTTGTCTCCATATTTACAGAAAGCTAGTTTTGAAAACTCACCAAAGATGGCCATGGCCATGCACTCATTGGAAGTAAGGCTCGACGACAACACTACCTTCAGTTCCGTATGAAAATATATTGTATGTATTCAGGGCGTGTGGTCTCCATTTTTGGAGGTCCACATTGGTGTGAGTGGATTAATTAGATTCAATTCTGGATACCCATCAACCATTAGTACCCAACCATATGAGGATCCTCGTAACAACTTTCCTCTCAATTCTGGAATTTCCAAGTTATACATCTTATTTTCTAAAATGCTGAAAACTCTACAATGGGTTTCATTTATATTGTCACTTGGAATCATTAACTATGGAACTTGGCTAAGGTAATGGCTAGGCAGCTTTAGTAGCATGGATTGCAAAGACTTATAAGTTGAGTGCAATCGGATATAATCAGCATAAATTATAAGCCGCTTCCCAATTTCACATATCAGATCGTCTGAAAGCTTTGTCAACAAACATCCAACTTCATTTTCATCTGAAGCATGGGAGGGGAAAAAACTTAATATCATTACCTTTGTAATCTATAGTAAACCACAATGATGGTGCAGATCATTCAACTATTAAAATCTAAATAGCTTACATAAATATAAAGGAATCAAGAAAGAATTCTGACATTTAAGACATCAATAGATTGAAATGGGTATATATAGTAGAAAGAGTTGACAACGGAATGATAAAACAGATAATACTATTGAAAAAATAAATAAAAAATTTTGATAAGTACTTTTGGACAAATTAAAGTAACCTCTTGTCTGGAATATATCGTAAGGATCTATATACACATTAGAAGCACCTAAGGGGCATACAAAGGGAAGCATATTTAAGTTCAAATTTCAAAATAAAAAATTTATGGGAAATGTAACTATAGTCAAATGTTTTTGAAGGATTATCTGGGGCGCTATACGTTAGTATTATTTTTGTATATAAAATCCAAAATTTTGATTATTATTAATTTAATGAAGATTTATTAGTATTTCACTTAAAAAAAATTGAATTCCTTTTATTATGCATTTAAAATTTTCATTCCAAAATAAAGAATCCTAGAAACAAAATGAAATTGTGATGTCCTTAGCATTTAGCCACACTACAAAAAACGCCACTATAGACTCTAAAAACGCAGCTATAGGCTATAGTTGCGTTTCTATATCTGAGTTTACAAACAAGGCTTTTACTGCGCGACAATAGCCCCCTATGGGGTTAAACGTGGCTACAGGTCCCCCTCTAGCTACGTTTTTCCACCCCCTATAGCTGCATTTTTCCACCTCTTATAGGCTAAGACTTATAGCTACGTTTTGTAAAAAACATGGCTATAAACCTGCTTTGGGCTGCATTTAAAACGCGCCTAAAGCCCCCTACATTGGGTTTTTCTATAGCCATATTTTTTAAAACGTAGTTATAGATGTTTTTTTTTTTTCCTTGCTAAATATGTAATTCTTGCCCAAAACAATTGCCAACACTCAACAGTTCCCAAACAATTGCTAGCAAACAAAACAAGTTCATTGCCAAAAGATTTCACTGCCCAAATAATTTACATAAACAAAACAAGTTCCCAACAAAAGATTTTTACTTAAAGAAGCTTGATGCATTGAATGCAAAGTACCAGAAATACTATGTTACATTCTCTTCAATAAATTCTCCCAAATTGTCTAAAAAGGCTTAATATAAATATCCCAAAGCACTAATTTTATTGCAGGTTATTTTCCATGACCATAAGTCAGCACCATTATAATGACTTAGGCCAACTAATTGCCTTGATATTACTCAAGAAATATTATCAGAAACATCACTGCATTTTATTATTTAAAGATCAGCAAAATCAAAGTTGGCAAAATAAGACATGACCTTTAGAGGACAAAGACAAGCTAAGAAGAAATTATCTAAAATACCATTTTTAATTGTTTTGATTAGGTAAGCAACTCATACATATATGGGTTGCAGACCAATGACATAACCCACCACTCCCATTCTTAGAAGAGATGCCACTAGTCCAAAGGCCATTGGCCTAAGGCACCACCTTGAGCAAATATTTTCATTTATAAGAAAGTCCTCAAACTTTCCAAAAGTTAAATAGAAAAAGAAAAGTTCTTGAGTCATTCTTCAAAAATTCTTCCGGCCAACATAAGATAAACTGAAGGTTTTCAAATCATCCCATTCAGGCACAAGAAGCTTACATGCCAGAGGCAAAGAACAACAAATTCAACATGATCTACCATGTCATAGCAACCCCATAACATACTGATCAAGTCCATTGCATACTTAATCTTAAGGAGCCAATCTAACACCATCAACCAAACACAACATAAGTATCTATGAATATGATCTAAGAAGATAAATTCTCTGCAGACCTTCTTGTAAAAAAAATTATTTCGACGTCACAAGAAAAAAGTTGTAAATAGCAAGGAACTTCATAACTTTATGTATCCATCTCATAACTTACCCTTTATTTGGATGAGTAAAGATAAAGGGTAACCCTTAAATTATTATGTCCAAAGGCCATTGGCCTAAGGCACCACCTTGAGCAAATATTTTCATTTATAAGAAAGTCCTCAAACTTTCCAAAAGTTAAATAGAAAAAGAAAAGTTCTTGAGTCATTCTTCAAAAATTCTTCCGGCCAACATAAGATAAACTGAAGGTTTTCAAATCATCCCATTCAGGCACAAGAAGCTTACATGCCAGAGGCAAAGAACAACAAATTCAACATGATCTACCATGTCATAGCAACCCCATAACATACTGATCAAGTCCATTGCATACTTAATCTTAAGGAGCCAATCTAACACCATCAACCAAACACAACATAAGTATCTATGAATATGATCTAAGAAGATAAATTCTCTGCAGACCTTCTTGTAAAAAAAATTATTTCGACGTCACAAGAAAAAAGTTGTAAATAGCAAGGAACTTCATAACTTTATGTATCCATCTCATAACTTACCCTTTATTTGGATGAGTAAAGATAAAGGGTAACCCTTAAATTATTAATCTACAAGATACTCAAATATGTCATACAGAACTTTCTGGAAAGTAACTCTCAACCTCATCAATCTTGCTCAACTTCTCCCACAATGACCTAAAAAATAGCCCCCACATAGTCAAGGACATGACTCTAGTGGATGCAAGGGATTAATTAATGTGATTTATAATTTTAGAAAACATATATCTTTCTCCTGTACTAGTTCTAGATTGGATTGTTTTTCTTGTTTAAATTTCATAAGTACTTTTCCCAATACAAATTTATTCACAATGGACATCCCCACAAACTTTATACTCCAATTTCCCATATACTTAAATTCTCAGCCTCCCAGCTTTTATCTTTTCCAGGATGTATATAGTTGAAAGGCTGAAAATTCAATCAAGAAATCTCTTTCATTGCTGTCCTTTATTGTACTATCAAATTTTCTTAAATTTTCACTTTATAATCACAAGCATTCTACCAATAAACAATAAAACGCAGCTCAATCACAATGGATAAGTAACAGTCCAATTCTGCTTTTGCGGAGAATATTAAATGTTAGTTCCACAAATCAGATCTAATGTATGATCAATACCAAGTCTATATAAAGAACAAAATGAAAAAAAAAAAAAAAAAAAAATCAGGAAATGATGTCTTTTTCTGACCTGTATCTAAGTTAGACCCAAATACTTACCAAGTCCATCAACTTTTTTCACCTTAAAAAGAGCTAACACAAGGTTTATACCTTGCTCAGGAGTGTTAGGACTAAAAAACACATCAGATTTGTCAAAATTACAATCTTTCCAGAAAGGTCACAATACCACTAACTTTTCAAAACATTATCTTGCATATCATTAGTGCCTCACAAA
The DNA here is from genome assembly GCF_002906115.3 of Quercus suber. Taxonomy (NCBI): domain Eukaryota; kingdom Viridiplantae; phylum Streptophyta; class Magnoliopsida; order Fagales; family Fagaceae; genus Quercus; species Quercus suber. The sequence continues at coordinate 180,732 of NW_027069866.1, read as the reverse complement.
AACAATGCAATCATCTGCAAACACGAGATGAGAAATTAGGTCCAGATTTCTTGCAATCCATACTCCTTTAATAATACCTTGAAATTGTCACTCCAATAAGGCCATAGACAAAGGATAAAGGTGAAAGCGGACCCCTTACCTTAAGCCACATTAAGGGAAAAGAATTTTAACCAGTGAACCATTCAATGGAATCTGATAAGAAACTGTACAGATGCACTGCTAAATCAAGTTGATTTAATGACAACTACAATTCAATTTTTCCAACACAACCGAAATGAAGTCCTAGCTAAGTCAATCATAAGCTCTATTCATATCAACTTTAAAAGCTACAAACCAAGTTTCTTGTTTTCACCTTATTAGTCTATCTAATTTTTTGAATCAAGTCATGCTTACAACAAATTTTCACAAACCAATCTCCCTTTAACAAAACCATGGCTCACACCAAAAACTAGGAAGTAGTCCCCATAGGTTATACGTGCATGAACTTGAAGGTCTTGACAGAATGCTAACTTTTTAACAGGAAGATAGAAGAATGTGTATGGGAATTCATGAAATGGTCTTTTGTAGACCATCTTATAAGTTAATAGAAATCATTGAAAGAATAAAGTGTGAATAAGAGTAATGACACTGAACAGAAAATCTTAATCGTCACAGCAAAGTTTGGCAGCCTCCACAAAGATAGTGAGTTCAAAAACAAAAATCAGAATTTTATATATATACATCAAGCATTCTATTTGATATAAAGCACTAAGATGTAGATTGGAAGTGATGTCAAGTCCAATAACATTTTACTTAACTTTGATTTCGAGGCTCATGTAGCAGATTTTGGAATTGCAAAGTTCTTACAAGATACAGGAACATCGTAGTGCATGTCTGCAATTGCAGGATCTTACGGCTATATAGCTCTAGATACTTTTCTTGTTAATACTATAGATGTACATATTAGTTTCAAACATTATTCATAGTTTTAGCTAATAAATTGCTAGTTTAACTTGTCAAGAAACCGTGGATTTAATTATTTTAGAGTTAAGATCACTTGTTTTGATATCATGGTATATTACCGTTTATATCAAAAAAATTAAACTATTAACAAATAGTGCAATTAATCATTACCATATCAGTTTGAAACATTATTCATAGCTTTCAGTTAATAAATTACTAGCTTAACCTGTTAAGAAACATGAAATTAATAGTTTAAGACCATTTTTTTAATATCATAATAAATTATCATTTATACTAAAAGCTTAAAAACTATTAAGAAATAGTGAATTTGATCATTTTACTCATTATTCAAACATGAGTTTCTTTCAATCCAATTTCCTGCTCAGGAGATCTAATCACTAAGATTGAGTAGTTAAATTACTAAAAAAAAAAAAAAATATTGAGTAGTTAAATAAAGCATAAACCAATTAAAGAAAATGAATAAAATGAATAAGAATAAAACTTATTCATTTTCTTTAACTTTAGGTTTCAAATAACAACTAGATCAATATATGGTATATACATCTCAGCCCCACTGTCCATACTTTAAGTTTCATTTTTTTTTAGTTCAAACCAGGAAAGCACAAGTGCGGCATTTTGGCCACTACACCCATGTTGGACACGTTGGGACACATCGTGCGGCCTGGACGCAGCTGTACACGCGTCTAAAATGATTTTTTTTTTTTTTTTGAACACTGCACAATACGTCGGGATGCTTCCTGATACAATCAAATATGGAACAATATGGCCCAATACATCTCAATACCCCTACAATCTCATAGCTCTCTCTCTCAATCTCTCCTTCTTCTCTCTAAGTCTCTGACCCATAACTTCTTAAAGCTCTCTCTCCATCTCCCCCTTTGCCTCACTGACCCAAGGCATCAAGCCCCTCGATCCCTCCTTCTCTTGATCTCTCCTTCTTATCTGTGTTTCGTCCTCGCTAGGGCTTCCTTCATTTTTTTTTTTTTTTCCCTTTTTTGGTTGTCCACTTGTCTGGCCATTTGGATTCTATTATTATTATCTATACTAATATTTGAAGAGTTTTCTCTGTTTCAAAGCCTTAATTTTAATGCCAAAAATACTCTTAAATTTATTAGTTTGTAGAGCTTAAATAGCAAGGTTAGTAATGTAAAATTACTAATTAAAAAGTATATTGTCTACAAAATGGGAACAATCCCACTAACCCACTTATTCTAAACAACCATACCTTTTTTTTTTTTTTTTTTTTTGGGTTCTTTAAAAGAAAATTAGAAAAACAAGTTAAATAACACACGTTTCAAATATTTATTTAAAAATAAAAATAAGAATAAAAACACCCCCGCATTTAGTTAAAAAAAAAAAAAAACCTAAATAAGTTAAACAATCCCACGTTGTTTATCAAAAAAATAAAAACAACCCCACGTTGCTATAGGTATTTTTTTTTTGGCTAAAAAAAAAATTAAAAACAAAAAAAAAAAAAAAAAAAAACAATTTGCTTCAATAGTTTATATCATTTTATCTTTACTTAAAACTGCTCTAAACTTTTAACTACACGGTTACCTCTCTCATTTGAATTCAAATATCAGATGCCACTCATCCTTATCTGATTCCATCACAAGGATGTAGTTAAAATGATAATCACCAAGTTATTACGCCTTCTCTCCCTACTTTTTTTTTTTTAATAAAAATGAAGGTTTGAGATGGGAGAGACTTACAATTACATAGCGATTAAGGAAGTGGTGGAGAAAGATAAGGAAAGCAGCTCTCTCTCTCTCTCTCTCTCTCTCTCTCACTGACAGTAACAAAGCTAAGAGCTCTGTACTGCGGGTTGAGGCTTCGTGAAGATTCAGGTTTGGTGCCCACTATGCCAACTAATTAATTGTCAAGAGGCCTTTTTATAAGTGGCTCGCTCGGCCCAGCCATATTTATAGGCTTTTTTTTTTTTAGAAAGAATGTTGTCAATAAAAAAATTTGGCAAATAACTTGTGTTTTTATTTTATATATATATATATAATTTTTATTTTGAGAATTTAATTTATAAATGAATAAAGCAATTTAAAAACCAATTTAGTGGAAATTATAATTGTATTTTTATCTTATTGTTCTTTAGTTTTATCTTTATGTAAATATAAAAGTGTAGGGGCTTTTTTGAACAAAAAAAATGAGGATCTCAAATGTGGGTGTACAATTTTTTTGTTTTTTTGTTTGTTTGTTTGTTTTTTTATTTTTTTTATCAGTATAGGAAATGTGTGTTTGTTTTAATTTTATTATTATTTTTTATAAATGAATAAAGAAATTTGAAAACCATCAAAAGAGTGGTTTTTTTGTAGACAATGTTTTAATGGAGTTAAAGAAGCATTTTTACCAAATTTTGCCTCTATTTAAATGTAGGTTGTAAGAGTATTTTGAAACAAAAAAAGGTCTGGTCCAAATAAGGGGAAGCCTCTTAAATATTAGTATAAATAAATAAATCTATTGGATTTCATAAACTGAGTTTTTCCTTTCAACATCTATAGTTTTTCTACTCTTTTTTTTTTTTTTAATTTTTTTTAAGATTGATAGAATTCTACTATATCTTAATCTAAGTATATTGTATGTGAAACTTCTTTCTAGAAACTTAAATTTTGGCCCTTACCCCCCACATCCTACAAGCACTATATTTGTAGAGTGAGTACCCATGGCATGGTGGTAGTTTTTCTACTTTTGAGTTCCATTCATTGTTGTCCAATTTTTTAATGCCTCAGTTTGCAAGCATTGTCCTATAGAGTCTAAGGTGAGTAGGCTCGCTTTTTTTATTTATTAGTAATAAATTAATTTCAGAATTTTTTAAAACAAATTGAGATTAAATCCATTTAAATTTTTTTCAACAAAAATTTAAATGGATTTAATCTCAATTACAAGCCAAGCAAGACAATGTGTGGTGCTGTTAGCAGATCGTGGAACCCAAAATGCAGAGCATTCCTCATACTCCAACAGTGACTCATCAAAGATAACTCCTCAAAATCCCATTAATTCTTTGACATTGTTAGAAAATCAATGGAACTCAATGGATGGTTGTGTCACTCAATCATTCCTTTGCTTGCGTAATTTATTTGGTTTAGATTTTGGATTGAACATTTGCATCTTTGGCCCCTACTCTATAACACCATTTTGTGCTTTGTGTGGAGCCCATTGGTCTTATCATTTTCTTGCAGATGTGCGGGATGGGAGAACAATTGGTTGCCCTGGCTTTTGATCTAAGAGAGATGTAATTTTTTTTTTTTTTTAAAGTAAACATTATGTATTGTAAGTAACTGACTTTTTTTTTTTCACCATTTATCGGTTTTATTAAGACATTACCTTTTTATTGTGGACTTAGTAAAGGGCACAAACAAATTTTTGAAATCATTTCGTTTACATTTTACTAACTCAATGACAAAAACCATTTTGTTTGATTTTTTTTTTTTCCATGAATTTTAGAATTCTTTTCAGTTTTTCATGTTGCATTGAGTTCTTGATTTTTTATTTTTTATTTTATTTTTTGTCATTTGATAGAGCAAGTTAGCTAGTAGTGATATAGATAATTATGAGCATATTTTAGTAACATTAAATTTGATTATCCAAACGTTTTTACAGGGTGATCATGAAAAAGAAAAATATAAGGTGGGTCAAAATTTTAGTAACAAATAAATTTTATGAAGCTTTTAAAAAAAAAAAATCCAAACAAAATGACTAGAAACAGATCAAAAGGCAAAACATTTTAGGTGGGTTTGTGGGAGATATGTAAGGACAGAATAGGAAAGTAAACTCACACATATTGTAGGAGAGAGGTTTCATGAGAATCTCTAATAAGATAATTTTCCTCTTTTCTCATTTATTTTATTACATATAACCTTAAAATATTTATTATCACAAAATAAATAAATAATTAACAAAAAAAGAAAAGCCTCTTAACATAACAGGTTAATTGCAAATGTTTTTGTAAAACAGTTGGAAGGCTCAATAAAAGGCGTTGAATCATAATCTTCGTATATATATATATATATATATGGGTCATGGATGGAATTTTTAAAATGCATTTTTATTATCCAAATATTGTTTACTTTAAGAGATCATTATATATTATGGTCATGACATTGAAAAAAAAAAAACACACACACACACACGCATAAGTTTCAAATGTGACTGAACAAGTAACTAGAAAATTTATCCAGTAAAAATAGAAGATTGAGCACAACCATAATGTAGAACCATTCAGTTTGACTTATGTTTTACAAATTATAATTCTAATTATATTAATGTTTCAAAAATTAATCAATTAACAAATTTGTGTTCATTTTTTAGAGCTAGTCTCATGACATTCATGGTTGTATCAGTAGTTCGCAAATGCGTAATACTATTAGATAAATGCATAAACCTCAAATTGGAATGAATAGAAAATTATAACACTAAACTCAAAAAAAAAAAAAAAAAAAAAAAAAAAAAAAAAATTATTATTCACTTTAAGAGATCATTATATATTATGGTCATGACATTGAAAAAAAAAAAACATAAGTTTCAAATGTGACTAAACAAGTAACTAGAAAATTTATCCAGTAAAAATAGAAGATTGAGCACACCCATAATGTAGAACCATTCAGTTTGACTTATGTTTTACAAATTATAATTATAATTATATTAATGTTTCAAAAATTAATCAATTAACAAATTTGTGTTCATTTTTTAGAGCTAGTCTCATGACATTTATGGTTGTATTAGTAGTTCGCAAATGCATAATACTATTAGATAAATGCATAAACCTCAAATTGGAATGAATAGAAAATTATAACACTAAACCCAAGAAAAGAAAAAAAAAATCCTCATTACACACATGTAAAAATTTATAGAGGCTCTTTTTATTTCACACAATATTTTTCCATTGAGTTTGTAGAATTTGTATTTTACTTTCATTATGGTCACCCATAGGAGTTTTTAAAGAAAGTGGTTGGCTATTAGATAATTTTAGTAGAATTAATTTTGACTAATTTCATAAATTGATGTTTAGTTATTTGTGATATTTGGTGTTGTGATATTTTGTTTAAAAAAAAAAAAGCTTTTGAGCACACTCGTGAAGAGGCTCTTCTATTTTTATTTTTGGTAAAAGTTAATGATTTGCATTCAATATAATTTGGGATTACTATATTTTTCAATCACAAAAATACCTAGGGGTATGATGAGTGTTATGCATGGGCGGGTGAAATAATTTTTCATCACACCCCAAGGTATTCTTATGATTGGAAAATATAGTAATCCAAAATTATAATGAATGTAAATCATTAAACATTACCTAAAAAAATAGAAGAGTCCCATGCACGTGTTCAGAGGTTAGTTATTATTATTATTGTGCTTAATATTGATATATTAGCTGAAATATAAATTTATAGTCTAATTTTTAAAAGTCATTTAATAGTTATATATTCACTTTATTATCCATTATTACTATTAAATTAATATATATTTAACATTTTATGAAAAGAATGCTTAACAATATATAGAAAATATAAATAAAAATATATTTAATTATTAATTAGTAAACATATTCTGCCATACCCATGTCCTATTTTAAAAATTTCCGTGTTACCACAATACACCCGCACCCAAACCCAAATTTGCACCTTACTTTCTATGTTCATATTCATAGCTATTTCCAATAATACCGTACATCTTCTATGGAAGTACTATTCTTTAAAATCAATCATCGCCTATTTGTGGCTGCTCATTGCACAAAGTATTAGACCAAGAACCACCCTCACAGATAACTTTTGTAATTTTACCATCATTATCGTCTATGGAAACTATAAGAGCTTTTAGAACGAAGCTCTTGGAATATATTTTCGGCCAATTTCATTTTTCAGTAACTGGGTTTTGGGGGGAGTTGGGTCCGCTTCAGGTCTAACACATTTTATATCTCAATAAGGTGTTGGAATTTATACTTGTCGATTACTACTGTATCACTTTCGCTTGGAGAAATATTTATACAACTTAAGGTTTTTTTAACACATTTGTTAAGTATTACACTATTACCGCCCTCATAGGAGTGTAATCACCTTTGCAGAGATTTTTCATGGTAAATTGGGTTGCACTAGTCTAAAGCTTTCCAAAGTCATTCGGACTTGCTCTTTGGGCAAATTGTAATTCTCCTTAAATAAATATTTTTTGAGTTTAATCATCTATTTCATAATGATTAATTTGTATTATGATATCATCAAGTCAAGATATCAATTTATCTTTATTGTATGTTTGAATAACTACCTGACCCCTCAATTTTAGGTTTAAAAATTGAAACCTCAATTTTTGGAGAAATTAATTACTAATGACGATTCACTTTACTTATAACCAAGGTTTTCAGACCTGGACCGTTCATTGAACTGGAAAATGGAGAGATTCAAGGTTTTTAAGATCAAACCGAGGTTGAATCGAGGTCGAAACATGATGATGTCTTAATTAATTTAATAATTATTTAAATATAAATAAATATATTAAATTACTATAAATATAAAAATTAAATTAAATTACCCAATTATATATAGAAATCTATCTTTCAAATATATTTTTTTATATCATAACTTTCACAAGACAAATAAGAAATATCATATCCTAAGCACACATAGATATAATATTTCTTTATTTATTTATATGTTGATTAGTTAAACTAGTGATGGTAATATTGTAATAATATAGGAATTAGAAGGACACTTAGTAATTTTGAATTAAAATAATTATTTAATAAATATTATATACTTAATTGTATTCACTATATATTCACTTTATTGTCCATTATTCCTCTTAAATTAATATATATTTAACATTATATGACAGGAATGCTTAGCAATATATAAAAAAATATAAATAAAAATATATTTAATTATTAATTAATAAACATATTCTACCGTACTCATGTCCTACTTTTTCAAAATTTCCATGTTACCACAATACACCCGCACCCGTACCCGAATTTGCACCATACTTTCTAAATTCAAATTCATAGCTATTTCCAATAATACCGTACATCTTCTATGATGTACTACTCTTCAAAATCAATCATCGCCGATTTGTGGATGCTCGTTGCACTAAGTATTAGAACAAGAACCACCCTCACAGATAACTGTTGTAATTTTACCATCATTATCGTCTATGGAAGCTATAAGAGCTTTTGGAACGAAGCTCTTGGAATATATTTTCGGCCAATTTCATTTTTCAGTAACTTGGTTTTGGGGGGAGTTGGGTCCGCTTCAGGTCTAACACATTTTATATCTCAATAAGGTGTTGGAATTTATACTTGTCGATTACTACTGTATCACTTTCGCTTGGAGAAATATTTATACAACTTAAGGTTTTTGCACACAATTGTTAAGTATTACACTATTACCGCCCTCATAGGAGTGTAATCACCTTTGCAGAGATTTTTCATGGTAAATTGGGTTGCACTAGCTAAAGCTTTCCAAAGTCATTCGGACTTGCTCTTTGGCCAAATTGTAATTTTCCTTAAATAAATATTTTTTGAGTTTAATCGTCTATTTTATAATGATTAATTTGTATTATGATATCATCAAGTCAATATATCAATTTATCTTTAGAATATGTTTGAATAACTACCTGACCCCTCAATTTTAGGTTTGAAAATTGAAACCTCAATTTTTTTAGAGAAATTAATTACTAATGACGATTCACTTTACTTATAACATGTTTGTTTTTGTGATATTTGCGTTCAATTTTTTGTGAAACAATCTAATTTTCCTACCAGTGAGTAAATAGATTTAGGATCTCACTATTTGACATTAACAAACCATCTGGTGATGTTTGTGATCAAGGATATAACTTAGGTTTAGTTCCTTAAACGATGTACCTTAAATCTTTCAATTACATTTAAATATTTTACTGTATTGATCAATTAAATTGTTCTTGAGAAACATAACAATATAACATTGCTTGTATTACATTGTTGAATGCAATTATGTGTTTAAATTTAATTGGAGAATCTGAATTATAACATCTAAAAAAATTTAAATTTACCTACACATTGATATATAACTTCTTTTTTTTGGTTTCGTGTGGTTGTGGCAACATGAAATGTTTTCTTGTTCTAATCAACAGGGCTCCTCTTTCCATTCAATCATCATCCTCTATATATACCATGAGAATTGAATGTCCAATTGCTAGTTCCCATCAGAACTCAGAAGCAGCCTACACCTAATATAATGGTCTATATATTATATCCACCTCTTATAGTAGATAGAAATGGAGTCGTGCCAGTGGAAGATGTGTGTTTAGATGTTGAAGGATCCATTGCTCAAACAGTTTATGGATGTTCAAATGAGGGACAAAATTGCAAAATGCCCTTTTGGGCAAACTAAGCAGCGTTTTGCCCTTTTTCTTAAACTAATTAGGGAAATGCCCCTCTTTTGAAAATCAAGTTTTTTAAAATCGATTTAAGCCCTATAGTGGCGTTTTTAAGGAGCCTATAATGACGTTTTTAGGATCTATAGTGGTGTTTTGTAACTCGATTTATATAAAATCAAGTTATAGGTAAAAAAAATTGTCTATAACTCGATTTATTGGAAGTCGAGTTACAAAACGTCATTATAGGTCTTGAAAACATCACTATAGGTCTTTAAAAATGCCGCTATAGGGTTCCAGAATTTTTTTTTTAATAACTCGATTTTGAGAAAATCAAGTTTCAAAAGAGGGGTATTTTCCTAATTAATTTGAGAAAAAGAGCAAAACATTGCTTAGTTTGCCCAAAAGGGCCATTTTGCAATTTTGTCCTTCAAATGAGTGTTCAACACCCAGAATTGAAGTTCCTTTATCTAATTCTTTATGACGGTAAGTATCGTATGCTGCCCCTACTAACTCTTTTTCAATTTTTTTTTTTCATCAGGTAGTTACAAATGCCAACTTTAGTAAGTGTTGAATGGATGGAATAAGTTTTAATCCAATGTGATCTTATCCTTCTACGAGAAAAACTCCATGTTACCATATCCTAGACCACTAAAATAATATAGGCAACAAAGTCAGTTCTTTGAGCGACTACATGTTATTACAAATTGTATAATTGTTAATGTTAATTTTAGAAATGATAATGGAGTTAATATCAGAAGTTCAGCAGCCCCAATTTAGGTTATCTAGTGTGGCATGCACCTTAGCGGTTTTGTGTTTGTGTGCATCATTTGGGTTTTATTTTATTTTTATTTATTTAAATAAATTTGAACTTAACTGCATGTTTAGGCCCTGTTTGGTTGTTGAGTGAGTGGTAACTCATCACTCATCACTTAAATCTCATCACTCATCACTCATCACCCTATTACTCATTTCTCATAAATCAAAAATTCTGAAAACGCTCCCACCTTGTTTGGCAACCAAACCCACTTCTGTTTTCTGCCTAAAAACTCAGAAAAACTCACATTTTTGTGGGACCCATGGGGCAGACCACTGTGTAGTGCACACAGTTCTTTCCCTTCCCACAAAACCCAGTTCACGCTTCTTTGTTATTGATTTCGTTAAAAGAGGCTTTACAATTTGGGTGCTAGGAAGATTGTTTCAAGTATTGGACCTATTGGGTGTATACCATATGAACTATGAAAGGGATACCAATCCAGCTGTAGGGGACAATTGTGTTAGTTTGGCAAATCAGTTGGCTCAATGTTATTATGTTGAGCACCTTTTGTTCAAGCAAAAGGCAGTTAAACTTCAACAAGGCTAAAAAAAGTGATGAATAGCCAAAATAAATTTTTTAAGAAAATTCAATACAAAAATTCGAAAAAATCCTTGACCATCAAGATCTTCTTTTATCTAATCTTGACCTCATTTTAAACCCATAAGACAAAAAAA
>NW_027069866.1:155975-168991 GCF_002906115.3 Quercus suber | reverse complement strand
TTTTTTTTTTGGATGTGAGCGTGTTTGATTTTGAATTTTTTTTAGGTGGGTTTGTGTTTGACTTTCAATTTGCTGGGATAGCTATCTATAGTGTTTGTATTTTGTTTTGTTTTGTATCTTTTAATTTAATTTTAATTTAATTACAATCTTAATTGAATTTAAAAAAAAAAAACTTTTTCACGTCAAAAATAAAATTCTTTTGATTACCAAAAATTAATTTTTGGTAATTAAAATTTTTTTTGGTGGTTTTTTGGCTATAGCGGCGTTTTCTATAGTGGCATTTATAAACGCCACTATTGTACCGCTATTATAGGCCTATAGTGGCGTTTGTAAAACGCCACTATAGGTCTACCCTGTAATGGCGTTTATCAAACGCCATTATAATATTTTTCAAAAATAAAAAAAAAGGGTCTATAGTGGCGTTTGGAAACGCCACTATAGGGTGGACCTATAGTGGCATTTTTGAGAAACGCTACTATAGGCCTATAATAGCGGTACAATAGTGGCGTTTACAAACGCCACTATAGCAAACGCCACTATAGCCAAAATGGACCTATAGTGGCGTTTTTTGGACCTGTAGTGGCGTTTTAAAAACGCCACTATAGGCCCAGTTTTTTGTAGTGCTATAATGACGTTTTTAGGGCCTATAGTGGCGTTTTGTAACTTGATTTATATAAAATCGAGTTATAGGTAAAAAAAATTGCCTATAACTCGATTTATTGGAAGTCGAGTTACAAAACGTTACTATAAGTCTTGAAAACATCACTATAGGTCTTTAAAAACGCCGCTATAGGGCTCCAGAATTTTTTTTTTTTTTTTATAACTCGATTTTGAGAAAATCGAATTTCAAAAGAGGGGTATTTTCCTAATTAGTTTGAGAAAAAGAGCAAAACACTGCTTAGTTTGCCCAAAAGAGCCATTTTGCAATTTTGTCCTTCAAATGAATGTTCAACACCCAGAATTGAAGTTCCTTTATCTAATTCTTTACGACGGTAAGTATCGTATGCTGCCCCTACTAACTCTTTTTCAATTTTTTTTTTTTCATCAGGTAGTTACAAATGCCAACTTTAGTAAGTGTTGAATGGATGGAATAAGTTTTAATCCAATGTGATCTTATCCTTCTACGAGAAAAACTCCATGTTACCATATCCTAGACCACTAAAATAATATAGGCAACAAAGTCAGTTCTTTGAGCGACTACATGTTATTACAAATTGTATAATTGTTAATGTTAATTTTAGAAATGATAATGGAGTTAATATCAGAAGTTCAGCAGCCCCAATTTAGGTTATCTAGTGTGGCATGCACCTTAGCGGTTTTGTGTTTGTGTGCATCATTTGGGTTTTATTTTATTTTTATTTATTTAAATAAATTTGAACTTAACTGCATGTTTAGGCCCTGTTTGGTTGTTGAGTGAGTGGTAACTCATCACTCATCACTTAAATCTCATCACTCATCACTCATCACCCTATTACTCATTTCTCATAAATCAAAAATTCTGAAAACGCTCCCACCTTGTTTGGCAACCAAACCCACTTCTGTTTTCTGCCTAAAAACTCAGAAAAACTCACATTTTTGTGGACCCATGGGGCAGACCACTGTGTAGTGCACACAGTTCTTTCCCTTCCCACAAAACCCAGTTCACGCTTCTTTGTTATTGATTTCGTTAAAAGAGGCTTTACAATTTGGGTGCTAGGAAGATTGTTTCAAGTATTGGACCTATTGGGTGTATACCATATGAACTATGAAAGGGATACCAATCCAGCTGTAGGGACATTGTGTTAGTTTGGCAAATCAGTTGGCTCAATGTTATTATGCTGAGCACCTTTTGTTCAAGCAAAAGGCAGTTAAACTTCAACAAGGCTAAAAAAAGTGATGAATAGCCAAAATAAATTTTTTAAGAAAATTCAATACAAAAATTCGAAAAAAATCCTTGACCATCAAGATCTTCTTTTATCTAATCTGACCTCATTTTAAACCCATAAGACAAAAAAAACCAAAGCTTCAAGCTTCAGCCTTTTTAATATTTGTTTTTCCTTAATAACTTTTAGTTTAAAAGTCAGAATAAGGTCCCGTCTGTTTTGGGACGACCCTTAAGGTCAGTAGTTTATGATTCTGCAGTTAACTCAATTTTGCCATTTTTGGTAAAATTCGGTAATTTTGTCCCCTAATCGCTTAATTAGCGCGAATTAGGGTTTTAAACGTTTTTCCTTAGTATTTATATGTTTTGTAGCCGTCAGAGGCAAATTAGACTATTATCAATAAACACAGACTTTTGTCAAATTTTCTTCTGGTGGATTCCAGCTTTATCTCCTTGTGGATTCAGGGAAACCCCTCGTGGATTCGAGGTCTACTACCAGAAACTAACAGTTTAGTTTCTGTTCCATCAAGAGAGCATCGTGTGTGTTTCTCTTCAGGCTTCCGCGACATCATTACAGCAGAAACCTTCTACTGTTTCAGAACCTCTAAACTCTTCAATATATGAACGCCACTCTTTTTGCACGGATCCTAGTATGTAATTAACTAAAGATGCACTGCTCCTAATACGTGACTAACACACCAATTTGAAGAAGATGTTGACTGCAAAGTTCTTCAATTCATCAACAATGAAGATCAAGAAGTACTTGGTTACAAACCCTAAGGCGCAAAGACACAATAGCTTCTTTTTTAGAGAATAAGGCATTAGTCACCTTTTGCATATGTTCTCTTTGTATTCTCTTATATGACAGCCTTTAAAATAAGTCTTATATATTTCTAGGGTTGTGAGAAAAGAAACCTTACATAAATACATAAGCATGGGCCGAAAATCAGATCTGAAAATCTGAATTTCGTAATTCTCGATAGATACCTCGATAGATAGCATCTGTCAAGCCTTGATAGATAGCTATATGTTGAGCTATCTGTTGAGTTTTAATGAATCAACACTTCTCCACTTTTTTCTTGGATATATTTAAATGGCTTCAACACTAGACTTGAACTCTTATTCTTTGAAGTATTAAACACATCCTAGATCTACCCAAATACAAGTAAAGTGTGTTTTGTCAAAAAATTAGCCAATTACATAAAATATTGACATATGCTTCTAAAAATCTTCCCCTTTGAAAATCCATGACAAGATCACAACAAACAAATAGACATACGAAAGAAGTCATAAATCACTTAACTCATACATACTTGTTAAATATAATAAAATCTATCCTAATACAAACTCTTGAAAAACTTTGCAAGAAGAGAGTTTATGGCAAGTAGATTTTGACAACCTGTATTTCTGAAACATTTTAAACAAAACTCATCACGGCATCTTAGTAAAAAACAAAAATAACAGATTGCATACAATAAAGAAACATGTGTATAAAGAGAGAAAAGAAACAACACATGGAGAGATAGGTGAAATGTGATAACAACATCATCAAATATATATATCAGAGATAAGTACAATGTTTGCTATCACCAAAGTGGTCACAAGACTAATGTACAAGAAGAAGGAAGTAAGCACTCCCCCTAACAAGATGAAACACAACTCCCCCTTACAGAGGCATGTATTTCTCTCCCTAACATGTAGAATCATAAAAACAAACCACATATTCATGTAGAATCATAAAAAGAAACCACATATTCTCCACAATTTCTCCCCCTTTTTGTCATGATTGACAAAGAGTATAAGGAGCTAGAAAGCTTCACTCGAGAAATATAAAGATGATCAAGGGGGCACAAGGAATCCATATAAATGCATGAATATAATGAAACAAGATGCTATGGATGAAAAAATAAACGAAAAATGAAGAACATGTGAAAAACAATGCATGCAAGAGGATCTGACAGATCGAGAAGCTGTTGAACAACTATCGAGTAAAAGCCAACCTCGATGGATTGACCAGCTATTAAGCATCTATTAAGTAGACAAAAAGTTTCTCGATGGATCAAGAAACTGTAGAGAAGCTATCGAGAATGCGATAAAAAGAAGCTGAAGAGCTTGATAGATAGCCTAGCTATCGAGTGGTGTCCAACAGTTGTCGAGATTGCTTAAAAATAGTTTTTCAAGAAAAGAAAAATACAGATATAAATGCAATCAAGCATGCTACACAAACTAAAGATCCAATTAACATGTTAAGCTCTCAAAACACTCTTAACAAGAAGAATGTAAAGCATATAGATCCCAAAACACACATACACACTAAACAAGTCTAACTAATTTTATATTTCAAAACAAGTTAAGACAGTTTAGTGAGCATGCATTAACACAAGTATTCCTTGTGATGGCTAAATCATATTGTACTTGCACATGTATCAAAAGTAGCAAAGAATATTGCGTGTTGTGTGTGAAAAACATCGCAAGATTGTATAAGTGTCTACATGTTATGACGATTTAAGATATGAGATAATCACTTTAACTCACACACAATCATAACTGTTTGATGGGGACTATCACCTTCGAAGTACATCCTATAACTCTCACATCTCCTAAAAAACACGCTTGCAATCATATATAAAGCATTTAATTCTTTTTGCTTTTATTTTTCTTTGCGTATTTTTCTTTTAAACAAACCATGCATGGGCATATAAGAGATATCAAAGAAATACCCAATTATGTTAAGTTTTTGACATTACACCTTTGCTATGCCGAAACATACAAATGTCATTTCATGATTGGTAGACAATAGTGGTGAGATGGTTATTTATAACTTTCTCTTAGGATTTTCTAGTCCTTCACGTCAAAAAGAGTGATTCGATGTTAAGTACAAGAGATTACTTAATCTTACTCATCACAAACACAAGTCACAAAGCTCACTTACTTAGTTATGCAAGGAGATGCTCATCTAAGTTACAAAAGATACAAATTTTAGAAAACTTTATTTCAATAGTCATCCAAGGTACACAAGTACCAATGTACACAAAATAAACACTGTTTTTGTATTTTTCTAATTTTTCCCTTTTTATTTTAAAAACAAAAAGTAAAAAACCAAACAAAAACAGCCAAACAACATGAAAGTATGAAAGAAAGATGCAGATACATGAAACCATATTTCCAAAAGCAGATAAGGAATCAAGCAAAGAGAGTCTTACTTTAGATAGAAAGAATTAAAGAGAGAACAAACAGAAAAGACAATTAAGTCTTAGGCTCCTTTTTCACCCACATAGCACGAGTTTTTGGTCGTAAGGGATGAAAAGGCATGTGTCCTAGTATGTTTACTAAAGGACATAGAAGAATTAAAATTCTCCTAAAATTGAGTTAAAAAACTCAAGGCTTTTAATAACTCTCCAAACAAAAGTGTAGGTCCTTGAGAGGAAACCTGTGACTGTTTGGACACTTGCTTTTGAGGATACAACTTAAAGCAATTAAGACGAATCTGTCCAAAAACATCACAATGGTGACAAACATGAGGTCTAACAAAGGATTTAGAATTAATCAAATTAGTTTTAGATTTCATATCTTTATTACTTTTCTTAGATTATGACACAAAGATAGTCCTTAATTCAGAAGCTGTGGAAGAGGAGGGGCCGGAGGAATCAACATATTCTAAGCCAGCCTTATCAAAACTAGGCTTTTGAGCACTCAATACCTCATCAAGTTTTGCACTAGACATCCTCTTTATTTAAATTCTAGCTTAACTAAGCTCAACATTGAAATTCTTGATCTTCTCTTCTAATGAGGTGTTCTCCCCAACAAGAGTCTCAACTAACCTTGTAGTCTCATCTAATTTGACTAACAGACCAGCTTTTTCAGTTTTTACCTCATTAAGCTCTTTTCTACAAAGATGAGAAGTTTTTTCAAATTTTATGAATTCAGTGCATAGCTTATCATAGGCTTCTTGAAGTGTCAACTTCTTGGATACTTTATCATCAGAAGAATCCTCACTATCACTAGCACTCTCCACAATCACCTTATCAGTTGTGGCAACAAAAGCTATAAAGTGACCACATTCATCCATACACTCATCGAAAAAGTCATCCTTAGTATCACTCTAAATGACAACCAACCCTTTATCTTTTGAATTCTTGGTCTTTTCCTTCATAAGATAATTTGGGCACTCTATCATCATATGACTAAAACCTTTGCACTCATGGCACTGGATAAGGGGTTTCTCATTCTTGCCCTTCCTAGAGGATTTAGATTTTCTATAAGGTTTCTCCTTATCCTTTTTCCAAAATTGAAAAAGCTTGATAATCTCATTAGCTATGAAGGTTAGATCCTCACCCTCATCATTATCTTCATCTTTATCTTTGCTTTCATCTTCATCTTCAAAATCATCAATCTCTTCCTCTATACCCATAGGAGCTAAGTTTCTACTCTTTCCACATTTTCCCATTAAACCTAATCCTATCTCATAGGTTTGAAGATTCCCTACAAGCTCAGTCAAAGGAAGTTTATCAATGTCCTTCACTTCTTCAATGGCAGTGATCTTGGCATAGAATCTTTCAGGTAAGGACCTAATGATTTTCCTCAAAATTTTGGATTCTTCTATAGATTCTCCAAGGTTGAAGGTAGAATTCACAATGTCCTTGAGTTTAGCATATAACTCATCAAATGTCTCATCCTCCTTCATTCTTATTTCTTCAAAACTACTAGTGAGTCTTTAAAGCTTCATAGTCTTTACTGCCTTAGTACCTTTAAAGGTTGTCTCAAGAATGGTCCATGCTTCCTTGGTAACTTCTGTGGATGATATTCTCTTGAATTCTTCATTGGTCACCCCGCAAAACAAAGCATTCAAGGTCCTACTATTGAAATTTGTCGCTTTGATTGTTTCTTCATCCTAATCCACCAGCGCATCCTGTGGCTTAATCCAACCAACTTCAATAGTTTGCCATACCTGTTCACCTAGAGCCTGCAAAAAAATTTTCATATAAGATTTCTAATACGCATAATTAGTGCCATCAAATAAAGGAGGAATTAAAAGAGATTGTCCACGATCCATGATAACAGGGGTTAAGGATCACACTCAGGAAATTAATCCAATCAGTGTGTACCCATTCGGATACCACTTGTTGGGAAATTTAGACTCCTATTAATAGAATTAACAAGTTTTAAATCCAAGTTGTTAATTAGATTTATTATGAATAAACCTTATTAAAACAAATAAACATCAATATCATGTACAGTAGAAAATTAAATAAGACAAGACATGATGACCTGGGAAAACTATGAAACAAACTAGTTTCACAGTAAAAAACCTGAGGGGAAATCTTACCGAAAAGCAATTCACTATAGTAAAGAGAAGTTTCAAAGATAGTATAAAACCTTTGTCCCTAGACTCTACAATCCCTGTAGATGAACTTACAGCAAAAACCTTCTATCACTTCAGAACCTCTGAACTCTTCAATATATGAATGCCACCATTTTTGCACGGATCCCAGTACGTAACTAACCAAAAATGCATGGCTCTCAGTATGTGACTAACACACCAACTTGAAGAAAATGTTGGCTGCAAAATTCTTCACTTCATCAACAATGAAGATCAAGAAGTACTTGGTTATAAAACCCTAAGGCGCAAAGATGTAGTAGCTTCTTTTAGAGAGAATAAGGCATCTGTCACCTTTTGCATATGTTCTCCTTGTATTCTCTTATGTGTAAACCTTATATATGTGTAGGGTTGTGATAAAAAAAAACCCTACACAAATACATAAGCATGGGCCAAAAATTAGATCTGGAAATCTGAATTTTGTAATTCTCGATAGATACCTCGATAGATAGTATTTGTCAAGCCTCAATAGATATCTATTGAGCTTTAATGAATCAGTACCTCTTCACTTATTTTTTGGACAGATTTGCATGGCTTCAATACTAGACTTGAACTTTTGTTTTTTGAAGTATTAAACACATCCTAAATCTACCCAAATACAAGTAAAGTGTGTTTTGTTAAAGGATTATTTAATTACATAAAATATTGACATATATTTCTAATATAACTGTATGTCATGTTTTAAATAGGGTGCCACATAAAAAGTCATATACCACATCTTTTAAGATGTGGAAAGGAAATGGAATCTCTAATTTTTAATAGAACTTGGAAATTAGTAGATCTTCCACCAGGTTGTGAGACTATAGGTTGTAAATGGGTTCTTAGAAAAAAGTTGAAACTAAATGGATCAATAGATAAGTTTAAATCTATTCTTGTTGCAAAAGACTTTAAACAAAAAACTGATCTTGATTTCTTTGATACTTTTTCTCCGATAACAAAAATTACATCTATTAGATTGTTAATTGCTATTGTTGCAATTTTTTATTTGAAAATTCATTAAATGGATGTAAAAACTGCATTTCTAAATAGGGACCTAGAGGAAGAGATTTATATGGGTCAACCTAAAGGCTTTGTAAATCCTGGACAAGAAAATAAGGTATGTAAGTTAACTAAATCCCTATATGGCTTAAAACAAGCACCTAAACAGTGACATGAAAAGTTTGATTCTTGCATGATTGAGAATGATTTTAAATTAAATGAATGTGATAAATGTATTTATTCTAAATCATGGAATAATTTATATGTTATTATTAGCCTCTATGTGGATGATATGTTGATTTTTGGCTCAAATATGCATGTTATAAGTGAGACAAAAAAATGCTTAAAAGACATTTTGATATGAAAGATCTTGGTGAGGCTAGTTTTATTTTGGGTATGAAAATTACAAAAACATGTGATGAAATATTTCTTGATCAATAACATTATGTTGAGAAAATATTGAGAAAATATAATTTTCATGATCACAAAAGTGTAGCTACTCCTTTTGATTCTAGTGTTCATTTATTTACTGTGAATAATGATGATGAGATTTTTAATCAAAATGATTATGCTAGCATCATTGGTAGTTTGTGTTATGCTACTGATTGTACTAGATCTGACATTGCATATGCAGTAGGAGTGCTTAGCAGATTTACTAGCAAGCTTAGTAAACATAATTGGCTAGCTATTGAGTGATTCATGAGATATTTAATTGGTACCAAAAGCTATGACTTATTTTATACAAAGTATCTTGCTGTGATTGAAGGTTTTAGTGATGTCGATTGGAATGCCTTGTCAGGTGATTCTCTCTGTATCACTGGTTATATTTTTACCTTAGGTAGTGGTACTATTTGTTGGAAATCTAAAAAGCAAACAATAATTGCTAATTCAACAATGGAAGCTGAATTAATAGCATTATCTTCAGCTAGTGAAGAGGTAACTTGGCTTAGAGATTTGTTATATGAAATTCCACTTTGGGAAAAGCCAATTCCACCTATATTAATTCATTGTGATAGCGTTGCCGCAATTGGTAAAGTTAAAAATCATTACTACAATAGTAAATCCAGACCTATAAGAAGAAAGCACAGTACCTAACCCAAGGATTAGAAATCCTGAGAATTGGGTTCAATGGGAAAAACAAATCATACAATGGTCGTAAGAAATGCACTATTTTTTTTTAATTATTTATTTTGTAAATAATTTTTTAATTGTTCATCCCTATGATGTAAGTGCATTAATCCTATAATATGGAGAGGTTGAGTAAGAAAATCTTAATGAAATTTGTAGCTCGTATGAGTGGAGTGTTAGAATTATAGGAGCACCCTTGACAAAATTTCACCTACGTGAGTGTGGGGGTGGGGCTGCTCCCTATGAGATTTGGACTTAATCTCAAATACACTTATGAAACTGAGATCAACACACAGCCATAAAGTGCTAGCTATAAAAACTCATGTCAACACTTGGGTTGTTATGTGTAAGCAGTGACACTTAATTTCCCTAAAACAGTTCTAGTTTAAGTCAGAGACCACTACGACTCTAGAGTTGAGATTGCTGTTTTACTAAGTGAAGGTTCAATGCAAAGCACACCTTCATGATGCATAGTGACTCGTCTTTGCCTGGTAATCTCTCTTTAACTAAAAAAAATTTAATATTAAAATGAGTGGGGGATTGTTGGAGAATTTTAATATTAATTAATTAAAATGAATAAATATTTCAATATAAATATGAAGATGTGGGAGTGAATATGGAAGATGATGAGTTAGTAAAAATGTTTAATCCTATATTGAAAATGAGAGAGACTATTTTATTCTTTTTAATTGTGGTGATTAATGGGCTAATATGAATTGAATCAAATATTGGGCTAGGTACGTGTGCAAGGGGGAGGTGAAAGGTGGTGGTATCAAAAATGGAAATGAATCAGCCTCTTGGATCTTCCTACTTGACAGCCCATTCAGAATATTACTGTATCCGTTGGTGAGTAAATAGCCCAAATTAATACTCCATTTTATTATGGAAAATGAAGAGCCATTAACCCACTCACTACAACAAAATGTACTTTTAGTGACGAAAATTAGTGAGGAAATATTTTTCGTCACTTAAAATACAGCTTTAGTGACGAAATATGAATTTCGTCACTAATAATGAAAAAAATTATTACATTTAGCGACGAAAAATAAATTTCGTCGCTATTGTGATTTGAAAAATAAGCGCCACAGAGGGAAACTTTGACGCCAACTTAATTAATCTATAGTGACGAAATATTTCGTCGCTAAAAGTTGAAATTTTTAGTGACAAAATATTTCGTCACTGTAGGTATTGATGTGGATAGTTTTAGTGACGAAAATATTTTCATCGCTATAAGTATTAATGACGAAATAACATTTCGTCACTAAACGTATGCTTTAGTGAAGAAATATTAATTTCGTCACTAAAAAAAATAATAGATTTTTTAGTGACGAAATCATATTTCATCACTAAACGTATGCTTTAGTGATGAAATATGAATTTTGTCTCCAAATCATAAGTATGAGTACATTATCAGAGATGAATTCGAGTTTGTCGCTAAAGGTATCCAATAGTGACAAATCCAAGTTCGTCACTAAAAGGTTTGTACATATATAAACTCAGGCACCAACCAAAAATATTATTCCGCCAAACTAAATTTAGCTACAACGACGAACTGTTTCTTCGCTAAAAGTTTAATTTTTTGCGACGAAAACGTTCATCGCTAAAGGTGTTAATGATAACACTTATGAGCTTCAGCCCTTTTTTTTTTTTTTTTTTTCATTTTTTCACTTCTCTTTTCTAGTTTTTCCTTTGCTTCAGCCCCTTTCCTATTTTTTTTAGGTGGGTTTGTGTTTGACTTTCAATTTGCTGGGATAGCTATCTATAGTGTTTGTATTTTGTTTTGTTTTGTATCTTTTAATTTAATTTTAATTTAATTACAATCTTAATTGAATTTAAAAAAAAAAAACTTTTTCACGTCAAAAATAAAATTCTTTTGATTACCAAAAATTAATTTTTGGTAATTAAAATTTTTTTTGGTGGTTTTTTGGCTATAGCGGCGTTTTCTATAGTGGCATTTATAAACGCCACTATTGTACCGCTATTATAGGCCTATAGTGGCGTTTGTAAAACGCCACTATAGGTCTACCCTGTAATGGCGTTTATCAAACGCCATTATAATATTTTTCAAAAATAAAAAAAAAGGGTCTATAGTGGCGTTTGGAAACGCCACTATAGGGTGGACCTATAGTGGCATTTTTGAGAAACGCTACTATAGGCCTATAATAGCGGTACAATAGTGGCGTTTACAAACGCCACTATAGCAAACGCCACTATAGCCAAAATGGACCTATAGTGGCGTTTTTTGGACCTGTAGTGGCGTTTTAAAAACGCCACTATAGGCCCAGTTTTTTGTAGTGCTATAATGACGTTTTTAGGGCCTATAGTGGCGTTTTGTAACTTGATTTATATAAAATCGAGTTATAGGTAAAAAAAATTGCCTATAACTCGATTTATTGGAAGTCGAGTTACAAAACGTTACTATAAGTCTTGAAAACATCACTATAGGTCTTTAAAAACGCCGCTATAGGGCTCCAGAATTTTTTTTTTTTTTTTATAACTCGATTTTGAGAAAATCGAATTTCAAAAGAGGGGTATTTTCCTAATTAGTTTGAGAAAAAGAGCAAAACACTGCTTAGTTTGCCCAAAAGAGCCATTTTGCAATTTTGTCCTTCAAATGAATGTTCAACACCCAGAATTGAAGTTCCTTTATCTAATTCTTTACGACGGTAAGTATCGTATGCTGCCCCTACTAACTCTTTTTCAATTTTTTTTTTTTCATCAGGTAGTTACAAATGCCAACTTTAGTAAGTGTTGAATGGATGGAATAAGTTTTAATCCAATGTGATCTTATCCTTTTACGAGAAAAACTCCATGTTACCATATCCTAGACCACTAAAATAATATAGGCAACAAAGTCAGTTCTTTGAGCGACTACATGTTATTACAAATTGTATAATTGTTAATGTTAATTTTAGAAATGATAATGGAGTTAATATCAGAAGTTCAGCAGCCCCAATTTAGGTTATCTAGTGTGGCATGCACCTTAGCGGTTTTGTGTTTGTGTGCATCATTTGGGTTTTATTTTATTTTTATTTATTTAAATAAATTTGAACTTAACTGCATGTTTAGGCCCTGTTTGGTTGTTGAGTGAGTGGTAACTCATCACTCATCACTTAAATCTCATCACTCATCACTCATCACCCTATTACTCATTTCTCATAAATCAAAAATTCTGAAAACGCTCCCACCTTGTTTGGCAACCAAACCCACTTCTGTTTTCTGCCTAAAAACTCAGAAAAACTCACATTTTTGTGGGACCCATGGGGCAGACCACTGTGTAGTGCACACAGTTCTTTCCCTTCCCACAAAACCCAGTTCACGCTTCTTTGTTATTGATTTCGTTAAAAGAGGCTTTACAATTTGGGTGCTAGGAAGATTGTTTCAAGTATTGGACCTATTGGGTGTATACCATATGAACTATGAAAGGGATACCAATCCAGCTGTAGGGGACAATTGTGTTAGTTTGGCAAATCAGTTGGCTCAATGTTATTATGTTGAGCACCTTTTGTTCAAGCAAAAGGCAGTTAAACTTCAACAAGGCTAAAAAAAGTGATGAATAGCCAAAATAAATTTTTTAAGAAAATTCAATACAAAAATTCGAAAAAATCCTTGACCATCAAGATCTTCTTTTATCTAATCTTGACCTCATTTTAAACCCATAAGACAAAAAAA
>NW_027069866.1:106190-155869 GCF_002906115.3 Quercus suber | reverse complement strand
TGTGTGCATCATTTGGGTTTATTTTATTTTATTATTTAAATAAATTTGAACTTAACTGCATGTTTAGCCCTGTTTGTTGTTGAGGAGTGGTAACTCATCACTCATCACTTAAATCTCATCACTCATCACTCATCACCTTATTTATCATTTCTCATAAATCAAAAATTCTGAAAATGCTCTCACCTTGTTTGGCAACAAACCCACTTCTATTTTCTGCCTAAAAACTCAGAAAAACTCACATTTTTGTTGGACCCATGGGCAGACCACTGTGCAGTGCACACAGTTCTTTAATATATATATATATATATATATATAGAGAGAGAGAGAGAGAGAGAGAGAGAGAGAGAGAGAGAGAGAGAGGTGTTATGTCCAAATATTTTCATAATAAATCCTAAGTGATAAGTTATTATTGGTTATTGTTGGAGCATTTTAATATTAATTAATTAAAATGAATAAATATTACAACATAAATGTAAAAATGTGGGAGTGTATATGGAAGATAAGGAGTTAGTGAAAATATTTAATCCCACATTAAAAATGAGAGAGACTATTTTATTCTTTTAATTATGGTAATTAATGGGCTAATATGAATCGAATCAGATATTGGGCTAGATACGTGCGCAAGGGTGAGGTGAAGGGTGGAGGTATCAACAATGAAAAAGTCACCTACATCCTCACTGACAAGAATCCATCAAAAGTTTATACTAATGAGATGAGTGAGGAAGAATATAGTCTCCATCAAGAAAAAATAGATAAGTATACAAAAGATAAATAAAATTGGTGCTCTTATCTTTTGAATTGTCTTGCCGATAATTTCTATGATTATTATGATACAACTTATAATTCTGCCAAGAAAATTTGGAAAACTTTATAAAGCAAGTATGATACGGAGGAGGCTAGTGCAAAGAAGTATGCTGCTAGTAGATTTTTCTATTACCAAATGGAGGATGGAAAATCGGTGCTGGAACCAAATAATTGTGGCAGAATTGAGATCCAAAGGCGTAAAGATTGGAGACAATTTGGTGGTAGCTGGCATGGTTGATAAACTACCACAATCTTGGAGAGAGTTCCAAAACATTTTGCGGCACAAACAAAAAGAGACATCCTTGGAGACTTTGATCACACGTATTTGTGTGGAGGAGGAGGCTAGACAACAAGATGCAGTCATGACACAAAAGAGCAATGTTAATTCCACCACAAAGGTAAACCTTATTTCAGCCGTTAATAATATGCCCAAAAATCAATTTCTTAGAAATGGTCAATTGAAGCCTAAAAAAAGAGTTTTCAAAAATAATAGACCTCAAGAAAGGGGAAACCCGAATAAAAATTACAATAAGAACCAAATACCCCCTTCACAAGATCAATTTAATAGATCCTATTTTTTCTGTTGCAAGAGTGAGCATATTGCTCGATTTTGCAAATTTCAAAAACGTGAATCTGTCCAGCAGGCTAACGTAACCGAAGAGCTTTTAGTAGCTATGATTATAGACATCAATATGGTGCAATATGTTGAAGGGTGATGGGCAAATTCTGGTACTAATAAGCACGTCTGCTATGACAAAAATTGATTCAAGTTGTACACTCCTTTTGAAGAAGAAAAAACTATTATGCTTGGTGACTCTAGCAAAACCAAGGTTCTTGGGAGTGGTGAGATTGATTTGAAATTCACTTTTGAACGTGTGCTAATATTGAAAGATGTACTTTACATTTTGTCCATGAGGAAGAATTTGATGTCAAGTTTTTTGCTTAACAAGGCTGGCTTCAAATAAACTATGGAATCTGATAATTATGTAATCACTAAAAAGATATTATTTGTAGAACTTCTTGATAGGAGGGCAGTTTAACACCTTTAGTTACTATAACATTGTCTTCCCTTCTTTATTGAAATTCTTACATTGTCTCCATCAAGAGGTAAAACTGCACTTATCTATGTGTTGCATGCAGATAAAGCTCCACTCATCCTTTTGTGCTTATCATTGGGTCTACTTAACTGTTCACTAAAAGCTATCTTTATTTTATTTTCAGCTCTCTCTTTTGTGGCTGAAGAAATTGTGAGGAACAAGGTGAAGAACACAAGTTAACTTAGGATTTTTTTTCTAAAAGTTGTAAATTTAGCTTGAGCAAAGTAAGTATATTCTAGTTAAAAACTTATAAAACTTTATATATACTTGTGATGTTGAAAATTTGTTTTGTGGTGGGTTGTTATGTTGGAGCAAGCAGGCGGCTTGCATGGTGTTATAAGATGGCTTAAATTCATATTGGGAGTGTTTTTAATTTCTTGCAAATATGAATGAAACTTGTTGATTAGTAGCAATTGTGTTCCTTTATTCAATTTTAATACTTGTAAGCATTATAGTTGTGATGTTGGAAATTTGTTTTGTGGTGGGTTGTTGTGTTGGAGCAAGTGGGTGGCTTGCATGATATTATAAGGTGGTTTAAATTCATATTGAGAGTGTATATTTGTGTGTGCAATGTATATTTATTTAAGTATTAATATAAACTTGTGCATTCATGAATAAGATAGAACTTTATCTAAGTAGCTTATAGACTTAGATATTAGAATACATTATGCATGAGTTGTCCTTATTTTACTAAAGTAGCATTCATTTTGTAATTGTAGTGAAACATGGATAAAAGTTGGATGACAATGGGTAAGACACCCGATGGCAGATTATGTCATCCATATATTGAAGGGGTCAATGCATTTATTAATTCCGCAAGAGTGGTTGTGGACTTGAGTGGTAATATTCCGTGCCCGTGTATTCACCGTGTGAATTGCTATTGACAATCTCCTCAAACTGTGCGTATCCCTTTGCTTCATCATGGAATTATGCAATCTTACATTAATCAGTATAATCATGGAGAACCTCGTGTATTGAACGAGAACATTCATGATAATGAAATGTCGGATAGTGATCATATGGATGGTATCGATGCCTTGGTAGATGACCAAATTAGAGGGGAACCAAGAAATACAACCTAAGATGAAGAGGTGCGTCATTTTGACAAACTTGAGGAAGATGCAAAGCGTGAGTTGTATCCGGGTTGCGCTGATTATAGTATCTTTAAGTTTGTTATTGAGATGTTGAATGTAAAGGTAATGACCAACTTGAGTAATAAGGGATTTGATATGATGCTAGAATTGCTAACAAAGGTTTTACCAAAAGGTAACTTGGTTCCAAGGTCAACTTATGAAGTAAAGAAGATATTACGTGATTTGGCCATGTCATACGAGCATATAGATGCATGTAAAAATGATTGTGCACTATTTTGGAAGGAAAATGAAAACCTTGATAAATGTCTGGTGTGTGAGGCGCCTAAGTACAAAGATACACGTACCCAAGGTAAAAAGATTCCTCACAAGGTATTGCGTTACTTCCCGTTGACACTGAGACTAAGGAGATTGTACATGTCAGGCCAACGAGTTAAGTACATGAGATGGTATATAGACAAACGTGTGAATGATGGGATAATGAGGCATCCGGCTAATAGTGAGGAGTGGAAGGAGTTTGATTTGCAACATCCTGATTTTTCCCTCGAACCTCGCAATGTAAGGTTGGGGTTGGCTACAGATGGATTTAATCCTTTTGGAAATATGAACAACAACTATAGTGTGTGGCCTGTCATATTTATCCCCTATAATCTACCGCCTTGGTTGGTTATGAAGGAGCCGTATTTTATGTTGTCCTTGCTTATTCCCGATCCCTATCAGCTGGAGAATGGGATTGATATTTACTTGAAACCATTGGTTGATGAGTTGAAGTAGTTGTGGGAAGAAGGTGTAGAAACAAATGGTAGGAAACTATTCTTAAAGTGCAAGAGGATCATTGTCAAGATTCTAATGCAATTCCCCTTACACAAGAGGAAATCTCAAACTTGGTTTTTAAGAAAAAATCCGATATTGTAAAAGGACTTGGCATGAGACCTTCTTCTTCTCTAATAACCACTGCCTCATCTAGTTCCTCGGTAAAGTATATTCATCGGTTAGAAAATGAGATAATTGAGCTCAAAGAGGCAAGAGTTAGGGATGAAGAGGAGTGAGCTAAAGAGCAAGAGGCGCGAGCTAAACAAGATGAGATCCAAAAGAATATTCTTAAATTTTTGAGGAGCAAGAGTTATGATGGCGGTTTTAACTATGGGGGTGGTTCATCTTCAAGTTAAATCACTTATTGGTAACACTTCATTTTTTATGTATTATTTGAAACTAATTGTTAGAAATTTTTTTTAACATAGTTAATGTTTTTACTTTACAATTTTAATGTAGTAGTGTTTTTATATTTGTGCAAATTTCTTATTGGTAGCTTTAGGGGATTTACTTTTGGCATTATTTGAAGACATATGAGGACATCTTTTGGCTTTAGGGGGTTCTAATTATATTATTTTACATTTTTTGTATTGTTGTAAAACATTTTAACTTATTGTATGTATTGCAAACAATTATTGTATGGAAGGAGTTTGAATTTGATACTTGTTTTAATTTTAATTTGTGGAATGTATGGATTGATTTTTTATAAATGTGTTGTTGAAATAAATGTGTTAATCAAATGTGAGGTTTTAATAATGTAATGACAGGTTACAAGTTAATATCAAAGTCATGAAAATAATAAAAACAGAAAATAAGTTTTAGTGACTAATTTTTTCGTCACAAATATGGCAACAAAAAATTGTTTTAGTGACGAAATATTTCGTCACTAAATGCAGTGGAATTTTGTAAGAAATGGATTTAGTGACAAAAATTTTCGTTGCTATATGTGCATGGATTTTCTTAAAAATAGTTTTAGTGACGAATTTTTTCGTCACTATATGTACCCGAAAATAGTTTTAGTGACGAAATTGTTCGTCACTAAATATGATTTAATAAACTGAAATGGTTTTAGTAACGAAATATTTGCGTCACTAAATACTGTTTTGAGCGAGGAAAACATTTAGCGACGAAACGTTTTCGTCGCTGAAAGTTTTTTTTTTATAAAAAAATTGAACTTTTAATGACGAAATTTTTTGTCACTAGGACTTTTAGCAACGGGGCTACAGTGAGGAAACGAATTTCATCACTAAAAGTTTAATTTCGTCACTAAAGGTTCTTAGTAACGAAAAACTGGACTATTAGTGACGAATTTTTTCGTCACTAAAAATACATTTTCTTGTAGTGACTTAATGGACTATCCATTTAGGCATTTTCATTCTTCAGAAACTCCTTATCTCACCATTAATTGTGTAACTCCAGCCCATCAGATTAATATCCAGCAATTAGTCTTGTAACACCCACTACATCAGAGTAATGGACCTAATTAATCAGATTAATTTGGTTAGTAATTTCATGAGGCCCATTGAGCCTATAAATAGACTCATTCAGACCCAATTCAAGTTACTACAAAAATACACTTAAAAAAAATAGAGAGGTTCTTGGCAAGGAAAGGTGTTCTTTTAGATGGAGTTTTGAGTTTGAACACTTTCTACAGAAGTTGTTATAGCCATACGACTTGTTGGGCTGTTGTATCCTGGGAGAGACAAGTCAGAGAAGGTCTGCACTGGTTACAAAGTTTAACCAACCAAGGGCTTGAATCCCCTTAAAGAGAGCGAGTATCACATTTCAGTCTAAATAGTGTTGTGTAATTTTTTTCTTTAAATAAATAATATTCAGAAATACTATTCAGTTTCTTGTTGCGTTATTTCCATTATTATTGTGTTTTCACCAACAGTTATAATTTGAACTTATTACTGAAATAACATTTTTGCCCACTAAAATTTGTAATGAAAAGTACTTTAAAAATGTTGTATACATAACATATATATATATATATATATGCAATTATTGTAGTCAATCAAGATTAAATATAAAAGGATATCCTTGCACAAGTACCATGTTAAGCCGTGCACTTTACCAATCATCAACTGCAGCTAGGAAGAAGAAAACGAATATCTTTATGGGCAATTAATAATATTTTATCACCTCAAACTATGCTCTCATTTATAATTACCACCCTAAACTTTCAAAATGTAGAATTACCACCTTAAACTATAACTTGTGTTTCACTTAATACCCTATCATCAATTGGACTGTTAATTTGAACAAAAAAGCATGTCATGTATATGAATTGTATATGTGACAACATATGAAAAGACCAAATTGTCTCTCTTTAATCCCTTAAAACAAAGGTTATGTGGCACTATGAGGGTTAAATTTGTTAAACGATTTTGTATTTAGAAATTGAAGAGAAACAATACAGTCTTTTCATATGATGCCATGTGTGCAAAGATTACGTGAATTTGCACATAACATATTTTTCAGTCCTGGTTAATAACCCAATGCACAATAAGGTGCAAAGTGAAAAACAAGCTATAATTTATGATGATAATAATATATTTTAAAAGTTTGGGGTGATAAATGTATATAGGGATTATAGTTTAGGGTACTATAATTTCCTCAAATTTTTATGCAATATATTTATGAGGGCAGAACTTGTTAGTGAAAATTATATCTCCAATAAAAAAAAAAGTGTATCAAATGTAAGTCATTGGTCTATAAAAAAAAAGTGTAAGTCATGGTTACAAGGTACGTTTGCCACTACGAGCAATGATGTTGGAAATATTGTCCGCATCCTTTGCATGAAGGTTGTTGGTCGTTTCCAGAACCGATCGAAGGATATGGTCGCTTTTGCCTCGCTCAGTAATAGGCAATGAACTCATTTGCAGGCTGTTAGAATTAAACAGAACCCTAACCTTTTTAATCAAATCCATCTGATCCTCACAATTGAAAATTGCATCGGTAGAGCCCAGTTCCACAACCCCATTTGCCCAGGGTATACACACCATGGTCTGGAGCCCCAAGGACTGCCCTTGACGAGCCCGACCGCACGGTAAGCCTGCAAGTTGGTCCGAACCCACAACCCAGATGGGGCTTGAATTGAAGAAGGCATGGCTTGGGAGGTCACCTCCTCTGACGATGGAGGAATAAAACATTGACGAATTGAAGAACCACTCGATGTTAGGGACATCATCTTCCAAAACAATCTCGTCGTCGCCATTGGACATGTCAGACCCGCCACATATCACAGAATAGAGCTTGCCAAGTGCCTTCTTCCGGAGCTCTTGTTCCACCACTACTGTTGTCGTTTTGGCTTTGTCATTGGAGTTGTTGTTTCCCCTGTAGTATCCATTGCTCCAACCCAAAATCAATGAGCCAGAGTAGTCGTACAATGACTCCCATAAGATGGCATAGGTCCAATTCTCGTGAGCCCCCTCAATTAGGGTTTGGAGGTGGTGTTGCATGGTTTCCTGGTTCAAGAGCTCCCTAGACGACTGGGATTGCATGAGGGCCATGTTGGGGTGTGTTGTGAGATCTGAGCTTTCTCCAGGTTGAAAATTATTGTCATCTACAGGTTGAACAGAAAATAATCATCTTAGGTTGACGTTCAATTGATGGAGTTGGAAAATTAACTAATCTCTAGTTTCAACTTTCAATTAATTGTAAATCAATAAGTCTAGCGTTCCAACTTCCAACATATTTCACAACTACCATAATATCGATAAATAATAAAATAACATTGACGGTAGGCTATGTAAGAAGTATGAAAGCACGAACACCATGAAACAAGATCAAGAATAGGACTCGACACTTCTATCCTATAATTTTATTTATTTATAGGAATATTTCATTTTTATATATAAGTTTTCATAATAAATTACAATGATCAAAATCTTTAAAAATATATGTGAAATTAAAGGAATTGTTTAATAAATAAAAAAATTTATATTCTCTCAACATAACGAAAACACACATGTAGAAGTTTTCACGTCATGCATAGCACAAACACTCGTACCAAACAAGAACATGTTGAGAATTTTGAAGTGGTTATGCTTCTTATTGTAAGAATCAATAATGTATTAACTCAATAAATATGAAAATATTGTGTGGCATTACTTTAGTAGAAATTAAGAATTAAATTGAGGTGATTGTGCTGAAGAAGACTCACCCATTGACTTAGGAGTAGAATCTAGCGCTTTTTGGACCAAAGTAGGCATACGGATAAATTCTGTTTTCCTTGTTTTATTTCTCTTGGTTGAAGACTGATCATGGGTTGAAGCAGAAGCACAACTCTCAGGCCATGGGACCGAAATATACCAATCCATTGGTGGTGGCGGTAGTGTGGAGGCTGAGTATTCAAATGACAAAGAAGAGTCTTTGTTGCTTCTCCGAATGTTTGACTTCCGGGACCTTATATGAGGATTCAATACATTTGAAGGGAAATTCCCATGAATGGTATGCAAACTATTTGCTACCGACAAGTTTGGTGAGAAAATTGACAGCGGGGAATAAAATAATTTTGGTGGTGACATTGAAGATGCTGTGCCAGTGGTGGAGGTAGTAGCTGTTGAATCATATGAGAAAGACTCATCACTTGTCTCGGAGGTGGTAGCAGCTGTGAGGTCACATGAGAAAGACTCTTCACTTGTCTGAGAATTCGATATATTTACACGGACAGAAGATTTTATTGAATTAGAATAAGAGAATTGTAGAAGGGGAGAAGGAGGAGGAAGAGGTGCTAGTGGTGTAACTGGTGGCCTTGGAGGTGATATGTTGATGGTGGCAGCAGCAGTAATTGTGGTGATGGGTGGGATTTCGTATGAAAAAGAAGACTCCTCACTTGCCTGAGAGTATGACGTCCCTGTCCTTGTTTGGGAATTTGATTTGTATATATGGAAATGAGATTGTGAATAAGAATTTGCTCCATCAGTGTCTAGAGAATTTGCTACCGACCTTTCTGGTGGGAAGATTGAAAAAATGGAATATGAGTCTTTAGAAAGTGGTGGAAGCGGTGGCGTTGGAGGTCTTGTGTTGGTGGCAATAGCGGGTGAGACTTCGTATGAAAAAGAGGATTCCTTACTTGTGAGAGACTTTGACTTGGTAGAACTTATTTCAGAACTCGATTTATATGCAGGGAAATAAGATTGTATTGAACGAGAATAAGAATTTTTATGAGCGCTGAATGAACTGTTTGTTTCAGACTTGTTTGGTGGGAAAATTGATTGTATGGAATAAGAGACTTGAGAAAGTGTTTCATTAGATTTTGAACTCCCATATTCAGACTTAGATGGTCGGAAGATTGACCATATGGAAAGAGAGAATCGCCGCGTCTTAGTAGCTGACGAACCACTAGTCGGAGACTTGTTTGGTGGGAAGATTGATGGTATGGAAGTAGAGAATAGTGAAAGCGTTTTCTTAGATGCTGAACTGCCAGAACGAGACTTTTTTGATGGTAAGAATGAGGATATAGAGCGTGTAAATTGTCGAAATTTGTCTTTTCTAATTGGGCTACTTGGCTCAGATTTGGTGGAATTGGTCATTTTTGATTCCATTGATGAACCCAAAGGTGGAGGATTTCTAACGTTTGATTCCATGGAAGGAGCAATGTTCCGGTTTGATAGAAAGAAGGATGCTTTAAAGAGATTGCAAGATTCAGAAATTCCTTAAAGTTTTCATATTTCTTGTTATATCCCTATCATAAAATAGACATAACTAATTAACAATTATGAAATCAAATTACGGATGAATTCCAATCGTCTCATTTGACTAAGACTTGCTTTCAATCCCCAGCTACAACAGGAGCTTTTAGACCAATCTTGGCTGCAGTTGGTATTTGGTTGGGATAAGTGTGCTCGAAAGTCTCCGATTAGTACAATAATTCCAAATGTACTAATTCCAAATCTTAGATGTAACGAAAATGAACAAAAGTCTTCATGCGAAGCAGAAAGAATCCACAGGAAACTTTCTAGCCTCTTCTTTTTAATCCCTACGAAATTCCGTTGCAGCTTCGCCTTCTCCATGAGAGTGCCACCGATGTTAAAGTTGTTGTGTGCTTGTATGTGATAATCGAATGGTGCACAAAAGCATTAAAGAACTCAACACAAAAAAGAAGCTCCGTAGTCTTTCTAGCTGACATGTCTCTGTCCAGTACACACGACAGAGTAGTAGGAATTCCACTTTCTAATCCTTCCATTTCTAATCTCTTCACTCTTTTCATTTTCCAATAGTCAAGTCGCTGTCTGGTACTACATTATCTAACTAAAGGATAACTATTAAGTGGCTGTCTGATACTAGATTGGGGTATTTTTATATATTTAAATATTAATAAAATGGTATTAATTTGACTATATTGAGATATTTTGATATATTAATTTGTCTACATTGAGATTTTTTTTATTCACCAAAAAGAAAAAGGAGATATTTTATATATTTAAATATTAATAAAATGGTATTAATTTCACTTTGTATATCCTAATATTTTTTCACTTAAAGCCAGAGGGCAACAGATGACTATCCATTTCAGCAGCACCAACCAGGGCGGGTGAAAAGAGAGAAAAAAAGTGTTATGTACCATTGAAAGAGGACACTGGGGTGGGATATCAGTATGGTTCACATATTTCTAGTGCAAGGAACTTAAGCTAAATAAATACTATTACTATCAATAAATAATATTGACTCACAATATATATGTGTGTGTGTGTGTGACCCATTCATTACTGCACTAATGAATTTTTAAACATCAATTTCAACATTTGCTTCTCCAAATGTCAAGCACAAAGACAAATTTGTTAGTTTTGGGATGTGTATGAGATTTTTTAAATAAGATTAGTGGTACCATATATTGGACTATGAAGCTTTATGCATCTAATCTAGCACTAGATGTGTTTGTCATACCAAATCTTACCTAAATACGGTTGTTTGAGTATGTTAATTAGTATGAAACACTAGATACAAATAATGAATATAGACTATCGATTGGATTAATATATAAAAGGAAGAAAAAGAAATCATCAACCATAAAATAAATCAATAGATATTCAAGTTAGATAGAAATGAAAAGAAATTGAGGTAAAATAAAATTGAAAAGGGAGAAGAAGAAATGGAGTAGAGAGATTAAAGAGAGTTAGTATGAGACTATGAGAACTTTCACTGACACTGAGTGATAAGGTAGGTGGCTGCAAAGAAGAA
Source organism: Quercus suber (assembly GCF_002906115.3). NCBI lineage: Eukaryota > Viridiplantae > Streptophyta > Magnoliopsida > Fagales > Fagaceae > Quercus > Quercus suber. The sequence goes on along the minus strand of NW_027069866.1, from coordinate 144,876 downwards.
AATTGGAAAATGCAAATTGAAAAGGTGAAGCTTCTAGATATAGGAAGCTACAGCCCAACAGAAACTTATAAAAGTTGGGTTGTGTGATGATGTGTTGGGGGAGGAGAGATGGAGAAAGACTAACAAAAGGTCAAAATTGTTAAACAAATTTGAATGAAAAAATGACTCATGAGGGCCAGTCAGTTTCATTTGGAGGGGCCAGCTCTTAGTATTAATATTATTATTTTTGCGATGCAAAGGAATAGATCAAATTCTAAGACCATTAGCATTGGATGAATCCGAATTATTCAAAGAGAGTTTGAAGACTAGTGCAAATTTTAATAAAACAACATTCTTTTAGACTTTTCTCTATCAAATTTATCTAAAATATGCCTAAGATCCAGCGAGAAACTTCCTTAGAATATCTTACTCGGCTGCTCCTTGTATGTATAAGGCCATATGCCTCATGTGAGAATAGTTGAAGCCTAAAGTAGTTATCAGTGTTAAAAAAATAAAATAAAATAAAATAAAAAATCATGAAAAATGAAATTTTCTGATTGCGTATGTCTCTACTGACAATCTTCCTCATTATGTTCAGACACTATGCAATTGAGAAAGAAAAATATGACTAAAAAATAGTTACACCATTATGACTTCTCCAACAATGAACAACCAGAATCTAATAATCTAATTAAATGTCTGAGAGCACACCTCAATGTCAGTCATGTTGGAACATACAGATGCTACCAACAAGTTCCATACAGAAAGTTCTGGCTTCATTCCTTGGCTAATCATTTCCTCCAACCACAAAATAGCTTCGTATTGCCTACCCACAGAGCAAAGACCCCTGATAAGTATATTATAAGTATCAACACAAGGCCAATATGATTTGATTAACATCTCCTGCAACACTTGACTTGCTTCAAGATATCTACTTTCACAACATAACCCATCAATTAAAATGCTGTAAGTTTCCTTGTCTGCATTGCAACCCAACTTCTTAGCCGTTTTCTTCAAATACTCAACAGCAAGGACCAATTTCCTCTCATTACACAATCCTTTCAGCACAATATTATATGCCCTAACATTTGGTACACAATTTCCCTCCATTTCCTCTTCAATTACCTTCACTGCTGCATCAACATTCCCTCCCCTACACAATGCTGCTACCTTTGATTCATAAATCAAGTTTGTTGGCCTAAATCCTGTTTCTTGCATTTGAATGAGAATTTTGTTAGCCTCACTAATCTTACCTTCATTGTAAAGATCAACAGCCATAGCACTATAACTAACCAAACTGGGAATCCCACCTCTGATCAAAGCTTCATTAATCAAACGCTTGGTGCCTTCTATATCTTCACCAGTACTACACTGACTGAGGTCAAGATGGTGGAAACATCGCTTAGGAGCCTTCAGCCCCTTCCTTAAAATCTTACCAAGAATTTCCACAGCCTTTTCAACTTGCCAATTATCACATAAAGTATATAACAAGGTTCTATAGACTACAATATCCTCACCACTACCCTTCTGAGAGATCCTCCAAAACATTGAATACAACAAATGGGTGGCCTCATTCAACCTCCTTTCTTCACACAACCCTTTCATTAGAATCCGATAACTTTCCTTATTTGGATAGCAACCTTGATAATTCATCTCTAGGAAGACTTGCAATGCAAGAACAGAACAACCCCTCTGGCACAGAGCATCCATGAGCAAGTTCAAGGAACGAACCCGAGACTTGACTTCCCACCCATAAGAGCTTTCTAAGAACAAACGATGAGCAGCTATAAGCTTAGATTCATTGACCAATATCTGCAACAGGGTATTGAAAGATTCTGTCCTATTCACGCAGTTGAACTGAGGAATGCTTTTAAAAAGAGAGACAGCTTCATCTAGCAATCCAGCTCTTGCAAAGGTTTTGATTGCATTAACAAAGACTGAATCTTTACATTCACATGAATCTTCTTTCATCCAGTCAATCACCTCTTTCATCTCACAAATCCGGCCTGCATTTCCTAGGATGCCAATAATGGTGGCATAGACTGGACCACTATGACCGTAATTGGGGAACTTGTATTTGGCTTCCTTGAAGATTTGGATTGCTGTTAATGGGTTTTTCTGGTTCCGCATAATTTGAGAAAGATGAGTCGGTGTCAAAAGTCTTGGCCATGTCACAATCATGGTGCTTTAACATTTGCTAAATCTACTCAATCATACCTCCAACAACTGCTACATCATTGAAACAATGAGTCCTGAAAGATAAGCATATAAGTCAGCACTGAATAGCAAATTTGTTAATCTGCATGAACACATGATATATAAGAAATCCAAAACTCAAAAGTGAATGTTGGCTAGTTATTGTGCATAAGCTTATGATTGCATTCTTTGTGTAAACAAATAATAATAATTGCTTGCATGAGTTCACTTATATTGAATTTTTATCTAGGCCAGATCTTTCTTTGGCATAATATAGAACCATTAACATGCAGAGCCTTTGTATATTTATGTTTGGGACAAAATGAAATAACACGGTGACTATAATAAGGATACCTGAACTCCAACAAATATGTCAGAGTCAGAAAGAGACCTTGTAAGTACATACAATATTTAAGTACATTTACATAAGCATTTCATCAATCACATGAAGTGAACCTACGACTATTTGCTAAAACTCATATAAAATATAACATAAAATGTCAAATGTGAGCCAAACCAATATGAAACATTAAAAAGATATGTAAAAAATTGAAAAAATATAAAATAAGGAATGCATGAAGCAATAATATATGCAACTAGCTTGTAATCCTTAATGGAGGTGGTTAGTGAATAATAAAATTCTTAATCAACCTCAAATGAAAATATCTTCCATGACATTACCAAATCATTATATTTGAATGAACAAACTAGTAGTTAAGGTAGAAACCAGAACTGGTACCAAAGGTCCATTAATTTCAATGAGCAAAATATATACATATAAAAGACAGAAGCAATAACGAATGTCAGCTTAATTTATGCTTCAGTTTTATCAACCCTTTATAATTATTTATTTATTTATTTATTGATAGATAGATAGATAGATAAAAACCCTTTATAATTGAGTTCAGTAAAACAGAATGAATACCACAGCTGCCCACTGGAAACACAGTTGTTTTCCAAAACCAGTCAGCCCCCACAGCAATAAAATATTCATTTCGAAGCCCTAAACAGAACATGGAATGATCATGAGGCTAATATAATTCAACACCACCACTCTTTCTGTCTTTCATCAGTTGGCTTTCCATTCAGGAAAGATTGCCTAATAGGCTTCTTGAATGGGGATATGAGAGTCATGAACATTTGTTCATCGTGCGTTCTTTCACTCATAGCGATTTCATGGCATGAAGATTTCAAGTGGGATGTTGATAACTTACAGAGGAAATATTTCAGATCCTCTTTGTGTAAAGTGAAGTTGGCTGCAATAATATCTACACTGTATTTTGTTGTATTGAGCTTATCAATAATACCTCATCTGATTCATCCAAAAAACAAAAAATTTTGCATAAACAAACAATGTTTTCCAAGTTTTACACTATTTCTTCCCCAAATCTGAGCCTCACTCTCCACAACCCTCCCCTCTCACTACTACCCTCACATCCTCTAATTCCCTTTCCTCTTTCTCTGAATCCAAACCCCAAATACAACAACATCAACAAGTACAACATCCAGAGGATTCTATTTTATATTCTCTGCATTGCTCTCCCTCATGTCCCCATATGGTCCAAAACCCAAAATATTTTTTCCCTATTCGACATGCATGGCTCACTGCATTCTCTGCATTGTTCTCCATTATAATGATTTTTACATATCAAAACACTAGCGTTCTATCAAATTTGTCAAAGGTTACACATATAAAGTTAAACCATGTTGGACCAGACATTTAACATAAACTCAACATAGCAACATAACAAACGCAACTCTGAGGCAGTCTGTCAAACATCTAGCAGATAAGACTGATATTTTTACACAGAAAAGAAAAACGAAATGTGGACGACATAAAAGGAATTCTGACTTACAAAGAGAAACCCTTTTTTCACTATAAAGGAATGAAAACAAAAAAAATCCAGCAACAAAAACCCCAACAAATCCAGCAATGGCAATTAAGAAAAAGCAAAAGATAGAGACCAGCTGGAGAGAAAGGGAAAAGAAACTCACCGGCGCCGTCGCCGTCGCCGTTGCCTTGGACCTGATCTGGCCGAGCTGGAGCCATCAACGGTGAGCATCAACGGTGAAAGCGTTTTGAGTTTTGGTGAAACGTTGTCGTTGCAGATGGTTTTGGTGAAACGGCCAGTTCAGTTCAGTTCAGTGGGCCTGGTTTAGTGGAATTCAACCGCGTCGTACGACTCGTATTGTACAATTTGTGCGGAGATTCTGGCATTTTACCTCTAATTTTTTTATAAAATTAACAATATGTCCTTGTTTGCAAACTATATAGTAGCATGCTTCTATTTTTATACTCGATTATTTTAAAATTAAGTTTCAATTAAATATTTGATTAGTAGAAAATCGAGTTATGCCCGATCAAAGTTAAAAAAATAAATAAAATAAAAAATAAAATAAAATTGAATGGAACTCGAGTTTCAGGAAATCAAGTTCTATGCAAAATTTTTTTTTATAAGTGTAATCGCCCTGTACTTTAGGGAACCTTATAGTGGCGTTTTTAAGTCCTATAGTGACGTTTTAAAGCCCTATAGCGGCGTTTTCCTGCAAATTTTTTTTTTTTATAAGTGTGATCGTCCTATACTAGGTTCAGGGAGCCTTATAGTGGCGTTTTTAAGCCCTATAGTGACGTTTTAAAGTCCTCTAGCGGCGTTTTCCTGCAAATTTTTTTTATAACTGTGATCGTCCCATACCAGGTTCAGGAAGCCTTATAGTGACGTTTTAAAGCCTTATAGCGGCGTTTTCTTGCAAATTTTTTTTTTTAATAACTGTGATTGCCCGATATCAGGTTCAGGGAGCCCTGTAGTGGCATTTTTAGGCCCTATAGTGATGTTTTAAAACCCTATAGTGGCGTTTTAGAACTCGATTTTCATAAAATCGAGTTCCATGCAATTTTTTTTTTTTTTTTATTTAAGTTTGATCGGGCATAACTCGATTTTCTACAAATCGAATATTTCATTGAAATTCGATTTTAAGATAATTGAGTATCAAAATAGGGATATATCCCTATATAGTTTCGAAAAAGGGGTATATTGCTAATTTTTAAAAAAATTAAGGGCAACATGCTAGAATTCCCCAATTTATGCTACTATATTCTTGTTTCTCCTCATTACATTATCTTCTCTTTTTTTTTTTTTTGGTAGCTACATTATCTTCTCTTTACTTTCTTTTAAATCAAATGCAATAACAAACTACACATGCTTGTTTTATAAAAAGTTTAAGGAAATTAGAATAAATTCTATAGAGTAAATCTTTAGTTTCTATCAATTTATTTAAGAGGAACATTTCTAAAACCTCAAGCGGTACTACAACAATCAACTAGGAACTAAACCTTTTTTTTTTTTTTTGGGGGGGGGTGCAAACGGTTGGGGTCGCACTTGTAGGGTGGAAACCTGAAATTTTTTTTTAAAATGTACAATGTTATATTGCTAATGTTGAAATTATTTTCATGTAAATTGAATAATTGTTGATATTATTAGGATATTAATAAATTTTGATCTCGCAACTTACATTGCCTTCCATTGCATCATTAGAGCATCAGAAATGGAAAGGCTAAATGCCAAAATAAAATCTCCTTTTACCATTCAAACCCCAAAACCTACTCCATTAGGCGTTGTAAAATGCAAGTATTGTAAAAAAAAATACAATTGTGCTATAGTGCGATTCTAAATGTAGAATCGCATTGTAGCTCAATGGTAAAAACAAAAATTATATTTTAATCAGTTTGGTCTTCTCTCTCCTCTCTCTGTAGATCATAATCTTTCTCTCTTTCTTCTTCTTCTTGCTCTCTCTTTTTCAACGAAATGGAGGCAATGGCATGGAGGCTCGATCAGAAAAGCTGTGGTGGAGGCGTGGAGGTCGTGAGCTTGTTCTTAGGTTTCTGGCGTGGGTTTGTTCATGGGTTTCTGGCGTTTGGGTGGTGTTTGGGTTGGCGGTTGGGTGGTGGGTGTGGACCCGCAATCACTTTCTTGATTGGCATCGAGCATTGCTTCTTTTTCTTGGCCTCCAAACCCAAACCCCAATCTTGAATAGAAAAGACAAAGCCCATGACCTTTTCTTGCACAACCATTGCCCTCTATTTCTTGGTTTCCAATTCCAAACCCCAATCTTGATCATCATCATGTCCAAATCTTGGTCTCTTTTGAACAGCAACGCTCTTGACCTTTTCTTGGAAAAAGATTGGCTTCCTAAGAGCCTTCTCTTGTATCAATCTTGCAAACTTGTCAAATTTTTCTATTTCTAAAGATGCAACCTCAACCAAGGTGTCAAAAGAGAACCAAATGGGAGTAACAGAGCAAGAGTTAGGTGGTTTTTTGGGTGGGATTTTTGTCAGTCGTTTGATCTTGTGGGGCTTTGGATTTTCATCAAGATTAGAACCCACGTCCAAATGGGGTTTAGCGTTAGCAGGAAGTTTTGGTAGAAACCCATAATCCCTCTTCCTCTTGACATTCAAAATTGGAATTTGGGGATGGGATTGGGGTTTAGAATTAGCAAAGTTTGATCTTTTTTTGTGGTCACCGTATGGGTTTGTTGGTGGTGCTGTGTTGGCATTGGATTGTGTGTGTGTGTTTTTTTTGGTCCACCTACTTGGGTTTGTGGTTGTGGCTGGTGGGCTAACGGTGGATTTTTTTTTTTTTTTTTTTTTTTTTTTTTTTTTTTTTGGTGTTGATGATAGATTATGGGTTGCTGGTGGTGGTGGTGGTGTCAGGTGTGTGTAGTGCGGCGATGGTGGTGATTGTGGTTGTTGAACAGAAATAAAGAGAGAGAAAGAATAAATAATGTGTTGTATTGTAAATGATGGTAATTGTGGGATATATTATTTTATTGTGTAAAAATATCATTTTAATGAGTAGAATAGGAAAATAAAAGTTGGGATGCTAAGTGTATTGTAAAATGGTATAGTATAATTGATAAAGTAACTTTTTAGGGGGGTAAAATAAGATGAGATATGAAACCTGGATGTGGATGCTCTTGACAGGAATTGCTGAACGGCGTTAAAAATATTAAAAATTGTCTGATAGAGTGGCTCTCTTCTCTCTCATGGAGTATGAGAAACTCTCTCTTCTCTCATGGAGATGGCGAAGGAAGAGAGGCCCTATTATGATACCGCAATTTTGGAAGGAGGATTCATGCTTACAAACAAAAAAAGAAAAAAAGAAAAAAAAAGGCTTTTGAAAGGAGGATTCAGCACATGCGATAAGTTTTGGAAGCTTTTGTTTGGCCGATGCCGAACCACCCAAATGATGTCATACAATTGTCCTCCAACTGCTCTTAGAACGGCGAGCCTCACCGCAGCAGCTACCACCAACAACAACGATTATCATGGCTCTACCACCCAATAAATCTTCTCATCCTTCCGCGAATGCCTCACTCCTCCACTGCTGCCGCCACAACCATCACATCAAAGAGTTTGACTTCTTTCAAAAACCAATTCTGCATTTACTGGTTTGTGGAAAGGGAAATAATTTTTTCTCCAATGCAAAGCATTCTAATAGGGTTTGATGTGGGAGTAATATTTTTCTTGGATTTATTTATGTTAGGTTATGGAAGTTAGTAGCTTTATTGGAGTTAATTCTATAGTAAAATTCTTTCAATTATCTTTTCTTTTCTTGCAATTTGGTTCTGCTGTGAATTGAAAATTATTGATTTGGACATCTTCATAGGCAAAATAATGGAATTGCTAAATCTGGTTTTCGGAACTTGTGGCAATACTGTGGGTATTGAATTAGAATTGAAGGAATTTTTAATATTTAACGCCGGTTATATGAACCGTTAAGTAAACACATGGCAAAATTGAACCTAAGGGATACGACATAAGGTATTGTATTTAAATTTTGCCACATATATATATATATATATTAAATAGTAAGAATAAGAGAAAAGACAAATCAAGTTATTAATTGTTACAAATGTAGCGATTGTTTATCCATATAAATTATACTATTTTGTGCATGATGTGGAAACAGTCTTGCTGTCAGTAATACCGACTTTGGAGAGAAGATCAGAAGCATATTTAGCTTGGGAAAGATAGTATCCATCAGAGGATGAGGTAACCTCAAGCCCAAGAAAATAGCTGAGAGTGCCCAAATCTTTCATCTCAAAATGCTAACTAAGGAAGTGCTGAAGAGAGCGGATACCTGCAGAATCATCTCCAGTAATAATCATATCATCAACATAGAGAAGAATAAGAGTGATACTAGCAGAGGATCTTCGGACGAAGAGAGCAGTGTCATGAGGACTCGAAGTGAAACCCTGTTGAGCAACAACTGAACTAAACTTTTCAAACCAAGCTTGAAGAGCCTGTTTAAGGCCATAAAGAGCACGACGAAGGCGACAAACTTGACTGCCTGAGTGTGGATAGCCAAGGGGTAGGTGCATGTACACTTCTTCTTAAAGGTCTCCATTAAGGAAAGCATTCTTCACATCTATCTGATAAAGAGGCCAACGACGAACAGCAGCCACAGCAATGAGACATCTGACAGATGTAAGGCAAGCAACATGGTATCAGAGCCTTTCCTTTGATTTTTTTGGTTCCTGTGGACATCTCCGGCGTTCTTCCGCTGCCCTTGCCTTCATCCAATAGTCACTGTCAGAAGCGAGTCACCGTCGTCACGCCCATAACCCTAAAACACTCGGATTTCGTCAGTTTGTTGATCAAACCACCAAAGTAAAGGCACACATTGACAGATCTGACAGTCCCGAGCAAAACCGAACCGAGAACGGCCAGAAATCACCTCTCACGCACCTCTATGTGCCGGCTGAAGTTTCTGCTGCTCGATCACGCGCTTTCACGCACATCCACGCGCCTCCACGCGCCGTCCACCTTTCACATGCGCTGGCAACGCGCTTCCACGCGCCTCCACGAGCTTGCTCCGTATCGCGTCTTGCCACGTCAGCCCTAAGGTGATGTCACTCAGCCACGTCAGCATCCCATGTCAGCACCAGCTGTTGACCGTTGACTAGACCGTTGACCGTTGACCGTTGACCGTTGACTTCGACCAAAGTCAAAAATTTTCAACAGGACCTGTCTTGCTCAGTTTTTTGCGTAGATTCCGATTTTGGGCTCCGTTTCTGTATTTGAGGTCTCTAAATCTCATTTTTTGATCATTTTCTTCATTATGGCTCAACAAAATGAACGCGACAACATACGTCCTATCACCATTATATTGGATGGTCCTACTAGCTATCATGCATGGTCTCAGAATATGACTATTTTTCTCAAGGGTCGTAAACTGTGGAGATATGTGACTGGTTCAATTCCTAAGCCAGTACCAAACCCTAAGTCCAAAGTCACAGCTGCTGAAGAGTCTTCCACGACTACTGTTACAACAGATGATTATGAAGATCGCCTAGAGGAATGGAAGAGTATTCAAGGTAAGATTTTGTCTTGGTTTATTAATACCTTTATTCCCTCAATTCATAATCTTCTTCCACGTCTTGAGACTGCTGAGGCTGCTTGGAAGTTTTTGGCCGATCGCTATAATTGTACTAATGATTCAAGCTTGGAGTTCCACATTGAATTAAAACTTTATTAAATGCGCCAAGAGACAGGTCAGTCTATTTCTGATTTTTATTCTCAGACTTCTACTATGTGGGAACAACTCTCTGCTGCAGATCCTCCACTAGTGTGTTCTAAGGACATTGAGCTCTTTGTCAAATATCGGGATCGCCGTAGATTTATGCACTTCATGATGGGTTTGTGTGAGGATTTTGAGCCTACTAGGGCTTCTCTGCTTAGTCGGTCTCCTACTCCTTCTCTTGATGCTGCAATCAAGGAGCTCATTTCTGAGGAGAACCGTCGGCCTACTCATCACATGTCATCATCTGATCATGTATTGGCTACACCATCTTCACAGCCTCCCATTGCTGCATTCACTGCTCCTCCACGAATAAACTCTGGGCGTCCCACCTCTCAGTCTTCCAAAGGTACTCGCTGCAAGTTTTGCCGTGCTAAAGGCCATGACATCTCAGTTTGTTGCAAACTGCAGAAATTTGTGCAAGAGCAGAATAAAGCTTCTCTTCCCCGGGCAGCTGCTGTATGTCCTTCAGATCCATCGATTCCTACAGGTCCATCTTTGACTTCCTCACTTACTACAGCTGATATTGAGGCAGTTGTTCAACAGGTTTTATCCCGCACTTCCACTGCCCTTTCTGTCACCTCAGGTAAACAACCTTGGTTTTTTGATACTGCATGTTGTAACCATATGACTCTTGATGAATCCCAATTTTCTGATAAGGCACCCTTAGAACAACCAATCACCATTTACACTGCTGATGGAACTCTTATGCCTGTTAGTCATAAAGGAACAATCTCTTCTCCTTATTTATCCCTTAGTGACACTTTTCATATCCCAAAGTTATTCCTCAATTTGCTTTCTGTTGGTCAACTTTGTGAATTAGGCGTAGATCTTCTCTTTACTAATCATGGTGTGGATGTGCAGGATCTCCGGACGGGTCAAGTGCTTGGGACAGGCCGTAAGGTTGATCGCATGTTTGAGGTTCATGACTTGAAGATTCCTTCACAAGTTGTTTCTGCAGCTGCTACCACTACCACCTCCTCACCTGATCTATGGCATGCTCGTATTGGTCATCCATCCTTATCTCGTCTTCAGTTGTTAGCTTTTGAAGGTCATTTTGGTTCAGTTCAGTTTCAAAATTTTAATTGTACTTCCTGTCATTTTGGCAAACAAACAAAATTGCCCTTTAATAATAGTGACTCATTTTCTTCTGCACCTTTTGATCTTATACATTCTGATATTTGGGGTTTTGTACCTATTCCTACTGAGGGGGGATCTAGATATTTTGTCATATTTATGGACGATTTTTCTCGATATACTTGGATTTATCTGCTTCATCATAGGTCTGAACTTGTGTCTATTTACCAAACATTTCATAAAATGATTGAAACACAGTTCAATCGCACCGTCAAAGTTTTTCAATCAGATAATGCTCAAGAATATAATGATAAATCTTTCCTATCCTTTTTAGACAATCATGGTACACTTACTCAGCAGTCTTGTCCTTACACCTCTCAACAAAATGGTCGTGCAGAACGAAAACATCGTCACATTCTTGATGTTGTCCGCACCTTTCTCATTTCTGCCTCTCTTCCTGAGCGCTTTTGGGGTGAGGCTGCACTCACTGCTGTATACACCATTAATCGTATCCCTTCACCAACTACACACAACAAATCACCATTTGAGCTTCTCTATGGTCAAACCCCCGACTACTCCTCTCTTCGGGTTTTTGGTTGTGCTTGCTTTGTCTCTCTTCCTCCTCATGAACGAACAAAACTCCAACCTCGTGCTCGTCTCTGTTGTTTCCTTGGTTATGGTGTATCTCAAAAGGGGTTTCGCTGCTATGATCCCATTTCGCATTGTCTTCGTGTCTCCCGTCATGTTGAGTTTTGGGAACATCGTCCTTTCACGAGTCTTCAGCAGTTTCCTACATCCTCTTCCTCTGAGTCTCCCATTTTTACTGATCTTTTCCTCCCTCTCTATCCTGAACTTGTGGAGGATTCTTCAACATCGGTTGCCTCTCCAGACGACTCATCTCCGGTTTTGTCCCCGGCATATGACCCGCCTGTCTTGGATCTTGTGGCACCACCCTCTCTTGAGTCTCCTGATGGTCCTGAACTTCGTCGTTCCACTCGGGTAAGCATTCCTCCCCCTTATCGCTCTGATACCATGTTAACAATATAAAGAGAGAGAGAATGACTGAATAGTTAGTATATATTAATGTGTGTAAAACAATGTACAAAAGAGAGCCTTATATAGGCTAGATATGTGTGCAGTACAAGTAACATGAGTGCAGTACAAGTAACATGAGTGCAGTACAAGTAATATACTGAGTTAAGCTCAATGGACTAATCTAGCCTGATCTATACACTAACACATGAGTTGAAATTTAAGGTGCGTTTAAAGAAAATAAAAAATTGAAAATTTATTGGCATATTTTCTTAAAATTGGTTAATTATAGTTTAAAGCTAAAAAGTTATTAGCTAGAGTCGTATAGTTTAACTAATATTTTTTAGTATTTTTAATTGAACATGTAAATTTAAATACCCCAATTCCAACTATAGATTTTTTTTTTTTTTTTTTTTTTTTTAAGTAAAAAATTTAAAAGAAAAAATTTGCGATAAGTTTTGGAAGCTTTTGTTTGGCCGATGCCGAACCACCCAAATGATGTCATACAATTGTCCTCCAACTGCTCTTAGAACGGCGAGCCTCACCGCAGCAGCTACCACCAACAACAACGACTGTCATGGCTCTACCACCCAATAAATCTTCTCATCCTTCCACGAATGCCTCACTCCTCCACTGCTACCGCCACAACCATCACATCATCGAGTTTGACTTCTTTCAAAAACCAATTCTGCATTTATTGGTTTGTAGAAAGGGAAATAATTTTTTCTCCGATGCGGAGCATTCTGACAGGGTTTGATGTGGGAGTAATATTTTTCTTGGATTTGTTTATGTTAGGTTATGGAAGTTAGTAGCTTTATTGGAGTTAATTCTATAGTAAAATTCTTTCAATTATCTTTTCTTTTCTTGCAATCTAGTTCTGCTGTGAATCGAAAGTTATTGATTTGGACATCTTCATAGGCAAAATAATGGAATTGCTAAATCTGGTTTTCGGAACTTGTGGCAATACTGTGGGTATTGAATTAGAATTGAAGGAATTTTTAATATTTAATGCTGGTTATATGAACCATTAAGTAAACACGTGTCAAAATTGAACCTGAGGGATACGACATAAGGTATTGTATTTAAATTTTGCCATATATATATATATATTAAATAGTAAGATAAGAGAAAAGACAAATCAAGTTATTAATTGTTACAAATGTAGCGATTGTTTATCCATGTAAATTATACTATTTTGTGCATGAGTTGAAATTTAAGGTGCGTTTAAAGAAAATAAAAAATTGAAAATTTATTGGCATATTTTCTTAAAATTGGTTAATTATAGTTTAAAGCTAAAAAGTTATTAGCTAGAGTCGTATAGTTTAACTAATATTTTTTAGTATTTTTAATTGAACATGTAAATTTAAATACCCCAATTCCAACTATAGATTTTTTTTTTTTAAAAAAAGTAAAAAATTTAAAAGAAAAAATTGTTGCAAAACAAGCACACTCGAAGGATGATATTTCTTTTTCCACCCTTACTTTTCTCTTGTCCGTGGACAGCATGGGAAGAGAGAACGGGTGGGTAGTGCACTAGTGAGTAGTGGCTTAATTATTGAAGGCGTAGGGTATAGGTAGGAGAGAGACAACCATAATGTGCAGTGACTAAATTATTTAAGGTGTAGGGTATAGGGGAGAGACAATCATAATGAGTAGTGACTGAATTATTTATGGTGTAGGCCGGCTAGGAGAGAGACCATCATAATTATTTTAAGTATTAATATATATATATATATATTGAGAAAAAAGTATTAATATATATATATATATATTTTTTCTTTCATAGTGAATGTATTAATATATTAATTATTTTAAGTATTAATATATATATATATATATTGAGAAAAAAGTATTAATATATATATATATATATTTTTTCTTTCATAGTGAATGTATTAATATATATTTTTTCTTTAGTGAATGTGTTTCATAATCGATATGATTTATTTTTAGACAGGTAAAAAGGAGAATTATGTTTTTTTATATTCACTTTTTATGTACTTTTACATTATAAACTAAATAAATAAGGGTAATATTGTACATATTTGCATGAAGCATACAATATTTCTGTAAAAGAAAAGTAATATAGAATGTTGTACATTACTATATATGCAAATGTATTTATTTTCGATCCAAAGTTGACAATAAGTATAGTGAGCACGAGGTTTGGTGTCGAGGAGAACAAAATCTAATAGCTCTCTCAAACACAAGATGGGAGCCACTTCAACAAATATATGACATTGAAGTGATCGAATCAGAGAATTACGCTTTTAGGCTTGTAGCCTCTATTTTAGACTTAAAATAATGGTAAACAAGTTTGTGTTGAACCGAGCTTATGACCTTCAAAGATCATTAATAAGCTATTCAAGTATTGATAAGCTATGATTAATATTCTTATATTCAAGTAGATAAGAAGATGGAAGTCCCAGCTACCATTGATAAGCAACCTTACTCATGGAAGGAACTTGGGAAGAACTTGAAACACAATTAAAGAAAAGGACTTCCCATGGAAACTGTTATCACCTACCTAAGAGTGGACGAAGAGTACAAAAACGAATTGAAGACGATTCTCCTGATTTTATTGGCACTGTTGGATCTAAGGTAAATTTCAATACTTCAAATGATAGCATTCAAAAGACCTTTTTTTATTTATTTTTTTTTTTTTAATGATAGATATCAATGCCTAAAAGGAAGAATAAAAAAAAATTAGGCTAATGAAAATCAAAATAACGGTAACTCTAATCTTAGAAGAAACAAAGGCCACTCGTCAAGGAAAGCACCAAATAATAATGAAAATTTTGAATCATATAGCATTACCAAAATTAGAAGAAAGACTTCTAAATTGTGAAGAAAAACACTGAATTGATGGATTTCATTTCTGATTATATTTGTGAATTTGCAGGATTTTTTAAACAAGGTGAAAATAGATATTTCATAATTTATTGATGATCTTTAATAATATTCTTATATATGTTTATCTTATTGGTTGCTAACTGAAAATTACTAATCATTGCATTGTCTATTACCATTATTAGGTAAATTATTGCCTCCAATATATATAGTTAAACATAATTAGGTAAATTACATCCTTCAGTACTACTTTAGGGGAGTAGCATAATCTACGAAATATAATTAGTCAAGCGCACAAACAAGGAAAAACTACAAACAAATTTTATATTCTCAATCTTCTCCAACATCCTTTAGAAACTTCAATTTGATGTTCTTGAGTATTGTTACGACATCTTTCATGTTTGACCTCTCTTCAGGTACCTCTGTTGACCAATCCATAGCCAATTGCATAACAGACAACATACAATCCAGCTTAGCATTAAAATTCTCTTCACCTCTCTTCAACAAATTAGCATCTATAACTTCAATTACTGAAAGGGGTATTGACCGTTTTACCCAATCTTTTAGACTCATTTCTTCGGTAAACATTTCAACTGTGGGACTCTTTCTTGTGAATGTTTCCATCAACAAAATGCCGTAACTATACACATCACCACGTGTGGAAATGGTCCCTTGTGATCCATACCCTACAAGTTTGATTGAAATTTATTGTTAGAAAGTATTCAATATCTTTCCTTGATAAATAAAAAAAAAAAAAAAAAAATGCTCAATACTTTTCTAAGACAACTTTGCGTTTGTGTGTGTGTGTCTTTGTAAACATAATGATCAGTTGTAAACTAGAAACATTACCTGGTGCCATGTAACCAATAGTGGCCAATGTCATGGTTTGTGTTATAGATTCTTCATTGCCTAAGAATTTTGAAATGCCAAAATCACTTACATGTGCAACCATATCTTTGTTTAGGAGAATATTGCTAGGCTTCAAATCACAATGAACAACAGGTAAAGGAGAACCATGATGGAGATACTCCAATGATGATGCAACATCTATCATCATGTTCAATCTTTCTGTCATATCCAAGAAGTGGTTATGAGAGTACAACCACTTCTTAAGACTCCCTTTGGGCATGTACTCTAGTACCAAGGCTTTAAAATCAATCCTACTACAACTACTGATGATTTTCACAAGATTACGATGGCGAATACTGCACAATACATCACATTCAGCTTTAAAACTCTTAAACCCTCCTTCTATATTCAAATTAAAAACCTTTACGGCAATACTAGTCCCATCTGAAAGCATCCCTCTGTACACCGAGCCAAAACTCCCTTTCCCAACTAAATTACTTTCGCTAAATCCATCTGTTGCTTGTTCAAGTTCTAGATATGTTATTCTTCTCCATGTTGCTAGAGCTAACAAATCTCCTTGACCATTATGTTTTGCAGCTCTCTTTTGGTGTCTCAGCAGAGCAAATGTGAGGAATAATGCTAGTATTATTGCAATCATTGCCGGTAATATATACCTTACTATAACTGTAGTGGTTGATTGTTCAACATTACTTGTTTCACAAGGTGGAACTTTAAGTTGGGGTGGACCACATAATGCTTGATTTCCCATGAATGATGAAGCTGAGAATTGAGCAATAGCACCCCCAAATGGAATTTCACCTTGCAATCTATTGAAAGACACATTGAAATATTTAAGGCATTTGAGTTTCATTAGAGACTTGGGAATTTCTGCTGAGAAGTTGTTATCAGAGAGATCCAAGTGTTCCATGCTTATCAAATTATCAAATGATTGAGGAATAGAACCCTGGAATTTGTTATGTGCTAAGGATAGGCTTACCAAAGAATATAGGCCTCTAATAGCATGGATATCACCTGATAGTTTATTCCATGATAGGTCTATTTGTGTTACATGCTCCAATTTCCCAACATCTAATGGCAGATAGCCACTTAAAGAATTAGAGGACAAGTTTATTTGCAGTAATTCTGTAAGACTCCAAAAGGATGAGGGTATGGAAGTCAACTTGTTGGAATTCAAGTACAACTTTTGAAGTTTAGAAAGATATCCCCAACATGTTGGAATTGGTCCAAAGAGCTTATTATGGTTTAACAATAATTCATCCAGGTTCCTCAACTGACAAATACCATTTGGTATAGATCTTTGCAATCTATTGTGTTGAAGATACAAACCTTGGAGGTTTCTTATTCCTCCAACCGTAGATGGAATTGGTCCAACCAATTCATTGTTTTCTAGGTGTAAGGTCATCAAGTTGCTTAAATTACCAATCTCTCTTGGAATTATTCCCTTAATGTTGCAATTAAATGCTACAAATTCTTCCAAAGAAGTAGAGAAATTTCCTATGGAAATTGGAAGGGTTCCATTCAATGGGTTTTCTGCTAACACTATACTGGTCAAATTTACGCAGTTTGTCAACGATGAAAGAAAACTCAATTCTAGAGTTGAAGAGTTGCTAGTCAAATCATTGTTGACTAAGTTGAGTCTCTCCAGATGCCTTAAATTTCCCAAAGTATTAGGAATAGAGCCAGAGAAATAGTTTGCACCCAACTCAAGTTCAACGAGCATAGAAGCATTTGAGATAGAACTGGGGATTATTCCCTTTAGTTCATTGCCCCATAGGTAAAGCACCTTAAGATTTGGAAGCCAATTGCCTATAATTGGTGGAAGATGGCCTGAGAGCTGGTTCATGTATAAACTAATGACTTCAATCTTTGAGCTATTGAAGATTGCATATGGGATCTGATAAGCTAAGCTGTTATTAGCTAAACTTACTTCTGTCAGATTTTGAAGTGTGCCAATCTCAAGTGGTATTTCACCTGCCACAATAACTCAAAACAAATTCAAACCTCATTATCCACAAAACGTAAATTTTTTTTTTTTTCTCTTTGAAATATACATCCTATGTATTTAGAAAAATTGATGGCAACTATCATATAAAAGGTCACAACCATCCTATGTACTAAGTGAATTTGAGCCAAGAGCCTTATAGTTCAATAGGTTAACAACTCCTGAAATTTTCAATGAAGACATCTATTATTCAAATTTTCCTCTCCCAAATAAAAGAAAAAAAAAATTAAGTACATTTGACATGGTTGAAAAAAAGGACTGCATTTTGGCGAATCGCACACTGACACACATATACAAATAACGATAATAAGCAAAGAAGCAAATCAATATATAGTACTCATCCAAATCACTCTATGTAGATAATGAAAGGGTATTCAATTTTTTTAGCCAAGGTGGAAAACCTGCCCCTTTAAATCTTTTCTTTAAGGAGAGTACTTTTTGTTTATTCTACTTGCTCTATAATAGTAATCTGTGCACTACTTGTAATATATAATGATGCAAATCAGTTTAATTAGTCCTGTTAGGCTTTATTCCATTCATTGTGTAAAATTGATTCTCCAGAATCTCCACTAGTATGCTTGTCTACTGGAATCACCATAAACGAACATATCAGTTTGTAACAATTTTTTGGTAAGACACTAAGACTTGTAATACGACCCGGGTACACTGATTACTGTGGTCTTTATAAACACACTGCACCATGTGTACACAATATTCACCACTCTTGTTGGGTGAGAAATTATTCTGAATAACCTAGTATATTATAAATTTTTCTCACATAAAAGTGAATCTCATGTACTTAACATATAGTGAGAC
Source organism: Quercus suber (assembly GCF_002906115.3). Classification (NCBI taxonomy): domain Eukaryota; kingdom Viridiplantae; phylum Streptophyta; class Magnoliopsida; order Fagales; family Fagaceae; genus Quercus; species Quercus suber. The sequence continues at coordinate 126,477 of NW_027069866.1, read as the reverse complement.
TTGCTTTTATGTGAGAGAAGACATATAATACACCATAAACACAAAATAATTTTTCGAGCAAAAAACAAATGATACACTAAATCTTTTTCAATTTTTGATAAATAATACTTGGCCTCCAGGTCTAGATTCTCAAATAATAATAATAATTGCACTTGATGGGCCTAATTTTTTTAAATTTCAAATACTCTTGGAGCAGAAATGGAAGTATATATAGTATTTAAATTGAAGTGGTCATACCTATAAAATTGTTATCATCCAAGTGAATTATCTCGAGGGAAGTACAGTTTCCCAAACTTTGTGGTATTACTCCTGCAAAATTTCAAAAGGTATACAAGTGATCAATGAGCTAGTAGGCTTAACTTTTCTTTTTCTTTTTTTGGAGAAACAAACATACACACACACATAAGAGAGAGGGAAAATGGTTCTAACGCAAATGCACACAACTAGATCTACTCATAAGTCATGATTAGGCTTAACTTAACTAGTGATAGAATACGAACTTTTTGTTTGGAAATTAAAATAATCAATTTTACAACTTATATCTTTCCGGGCTTCATAGTTCATAATAAAGGAAGATATTTGTATAATGTGGAAAAGCTTGGGAAACTTTAAACTTAGAATTCTCAAATAATTCAAAAAAATGTTATGTCTACAATATTTTCATAACAAATTTTAAGTGGCGGATTGTTAATGGTAGATAAAAAAAGTCATTCCACTAAGATCAAATTAGAACCAATTATAACTTATCATTTATGATTTGTTATGAAAATATTATGGATGTAACACTTCTTATAATTTGGACTAATGTTACATTTTTACATTAAGTTGGGTCTAGCACATCACCATTGGGATGTGAGGAGACGCCAAATGAACCTCATGAATCATTGATTAATTTGCAGCTATGTCACGTATGGAGTGAATTTTCTTTGAACTTTGATTGTTCAAATGACTTGTACTCATGTTGAATTTTAATTTCTTGGATAACTAATACGGTAAAATACATTTATACCTTTATTATTTAAGGCTTGCTCCAGGCCTAGACCGAATATTCCTCAAAACTTCAAATAAATATTAACTCTCCTAATGTAACCAAGAATTTTTTTTTTACTTGACATGGTATATTATAACAACTAGCATGTAACACATACAAATATATGAATGCGTTTAAAATTAAACACAATTTTTATTATAAGAATATAAATAATTAGTCAAATTATGAAAAAAAAAATGGCATTTAACACATGCATACATATGGATATATTTAAAATTAAATACAATTTTGTCATAAAAATATAAATAATTAGTTAATTTTTTTAAAAGTAAACGTAGTTAGTCGCGTATTAAAATCTTATCTAAATTTGATACTATTTATGAATATATATTTTTTCTAATTTTTGATAAAATAGAATGTATAGTGATATTTGGTGTGTAGTGATTTTTATTGAATATGTATGATTGGTTTTTTTTTTTTTTTTAAATTTATAGTTCATTAATATTAGATTTTTAGTATTTTGTACTCATTAACTCACTTGAAACAAAAATTAAAAAACTTAAGTGGACACATGGCCTAAACTTCAGTAGATAATTATTGTGTAGTCCCCACATAAATTTAGACATATGTTGCAAAATTAGATTCTAATCTTAAATTCTAATTTAACTTTTTCTGAACTTTACCTGTTATTATTATTATTATTATTATTATTATTATTATAATATAGAAAAAACTTAAGTACAGTACTTTAGGTGTTATTCCTTAGGTTCCTATCTTCAGATTTTGTCATGTAATTACTTAATTAAAAAATACACTTCCATTCCATAAAGAAAAATTTACATGACAAAATTTTAAAAGGGGAATTTAAAGAACAGCACATAAGTATTGTGCATAAATTTTTTCCTATGTATATAAATATCTCCTAACCTAGTTGGTGAAATTTATATGTTGTTGTTTTTTCTTAAATGATATATATTTTCTAATGAAATTTTCAATTAGCTCAGCTTTTAATAATTGGAAATGAAATCTAAAATATATATATATATATATAAATATTGATATTTTAAGTTAATTCAAACAAAAATCGATATTAAATGTCTTAAAAAACCAAGGCATGCATATAATATATTAAAATTTTCGAGTATATAATCATATTTTTAATACTTGTAACTTAATACTAAGTTTGAAAAATATATTAAAACCAAACATGAATAAAAAATTATAACTTACATCATTATATAAGAAGAAAGAATACATCATTATTGTACCTCTATCGTATTGTATATTACACGAAATATATTGTGAAAAATACTACTCAGTCTCCATTTTATTAGGATAAGGCCAGCAAAAAGTTAACGCTTAAAGAACTAAAGATTAAAGATGGATTGGGTAGGGACGTTGTTGATATATTATATATTGTGATTTATTTGTGAGGCTGGTCACCAATATAGATATATATATATATATATATATGTGTGTGTGTGTGTGTGTGTGTGGGCGATCGTATTTTCCGCTCTTTACTTTTCTCTTTTCCGAGTAAGATGAGTGATACGTACTACGTCATTGAATTATATGAAGGCGTAAATGCACTTTTAGTCCCTATATTTTGACTTTTTTCCATTTTAGTCCCTACATTTTATTTTTTCCACTTTTAGTCCCTAAAATCAATTTACGCTTCTTATTTTAGTCCTTTCCGTCAGTCAACGGACGGAAATCACTGAAGTGCCTAACGGAAGGATTAAAATATTATTAAAAATTTAATGTAGCAATTAAAAAAAAAAAAATAAAAAAAAAAAATCAAAACAAGAACACGCTAGGACATAAAACAAGAACAAAAACCCAGATTTGGCTCAACGTAAAATGATTTCAAAGTATAAAATATTTTCAAGTTCAGAAATGAAAATGATTTCAAGTGGGTGGTTCTGAATATTATAATAGAAAATCTGAATATATAAACCAAATTAACAAAAAAAACATAACAAAAAAAAATTCAGTCTTCCTCAAAAATAAGCATTGATCGTCAGAGAGGGAAAGGGAGAGATAGATTGAGAGAAAGAGAGTCCCAGCCACACACCACCGATTTCTCTCTTTCTACTCGGCACGCTCTATCTCTCCAGGTTAAGATCGTCCATTCTCTCTCTCCTAGGTATGATCAATTTTTCTCTCTCTCAGTTGAGTTCAACAATGGTCTGTTTTTTTTTTTTATGGCCCTAAGCCGATTGGGTTTGGGTTTTAAATTACTACTTATGTGTTTGTTTATGTGTTTGTGGAGGTTTTAGATTCAAATTTCTGGGAGATGGGTGTTTTGATTGGGGTTTGGGCGTGGGTTTGGCTGTGGTTGTTTTGATTCGGGTTTGGGCATTGGTTTGGTTGTGGTTGTTTTGATTGGGGTTTGGGCGTGGGTTTGGCTGTGGCATTGTAGGCTTCTTCGCACCTACCTTCACAACCTTAACCTCATCGTACCGAATCGGTTTCTCCAACTCTCTCTCAGCATCCTTCTTCGCTCCACCGCTTCGGTCACCAGAGGTCTGATCCCATCGCCTGGGATCAGCGTCACCACGCATGGAGCTCCGTCACTGGGTTGGGGCATGTAGTTCACAGATCGATTAGTGTTGGTCACGATCTCTCTGACTTGGGTTTGTTTTTCCATTTGGGTGATGGTTTGTTTTAAATTTCTGGGTTTGTTTTTTTCATGTGGGTTTGATGATTTTTTTGGGTTTATGGGTTTGATTTGTTGGAGGTTTCGGTGGAGGATGGTGTTTGGATATGGAAAATGTGAACATCGCCGGTGGTGGCCGTGGCGTGCAGCAAGAGGAGAATCAGTTGCTGGGTATCTGGGTTTGTTTGAGACTTGTGTGACTGAGTTTGTTCAGATCTGGGTATCCTTGCTCTTGTTCTGGGTTTATGAATTTTATTTGCTGGAGGTTTCATTGTTGATTGAATGATGAGAAAATCTGGGTTTGAGTTGTGATTTTGAATATCTGGGTTTTTGTTCTTGTTTTATGTCCTAGCGTGTTCTTATTTTGATTTTTTTTTTTTTAATTGCTACATTAAATTTTTAATAATATTTTAATCCTTCCGTTAGGCACTTCAGTGATTTCCGTCCGTTGACTGACGGAAAGGACTAAAATAAGAAGCGTAAATTGATTTTAGGGACTAAAAGTGGAAAAAATAAAATGTAGGGACTAAAATGGAAAAAAGTCAAAATATAGGGACTAAAAGTGCATTTACGCCTTATATGAAAGGTATAGCCGTATAGGGTATAAGAAATGATAAAATATTTTGAATGGTGTATTTGCAAAAAATAAGTGTGCATTTTGTCTTCAGTAGTATGTGCGCATTAATTGTTACCCAATAATTTATGCGAAAGATTCTTTCTCGAGATAAAAGAAAGAGGACATAATGTTGGGTGCTATAAAATAATTTAGGTTATGATAACAAGTGCCTTTAGGATATTCATTAATAATCTATTTTAGGAAAGTTTTGATACTACTTTTATGGAAAATGAAAAAAGTTGTCAAAATATTAATTACTTTTTTTCCATTTTTCATAAAAAATTTCTTTAAATAGATTATTAACTAGTACCCTAAGGGAAATCATTAACCCTTCTCATTAATTTAAGATAAAAAATTGTAGATAATGTAGGGCATCCAACCTGAAAGATTGTTTTCGCTGAGATGGAGTACTTTCAGTGACGATATGTTGCCTAGAGATTCTGGAATACTACCTTCAAAACTGTTTGTATAAGCATACAACACTTGAAGTTTAGGTAAGAACCCAAGCCATGATGGTAACATTCCAGAAAAATTGTTCAATCCAAAGCTGACAACTTCCAGCCGGCGTAAAGAAGCTAACTCGTTGGGCAGAGATCCATGAAAATTATTGTTTCTAAAGGATAAATTAAACAGGAAAGTTAGGTTTCCTATTTGTGGAGCAATGGTTCCTAAAAGGCCCATGTGAGAAAGATTCAAGGAAGTGACTCTAAGGTGTTTGGCACCGCATTTGATCCCAACCCAGTTGCAGACAGAGGTAGAGGTAGAGGTAGACCAATTGCTTGCCAAGATTCTGTTAGGGTCATTGTAAGGTTGAATTTAATCAACCATCTAATTGGCTTTATTCCGTGATCAATTTGCTTGTAATTTAGCACTTAGTAACCCTGTATTTAGGTGGGAAAATTGTAAGCGTAGTGTGTGAGAAGACGTGAAGAAAAGCTCAAGAGTGTGCAAGAAAAACAGAGTCTCGCGACTAGGACTCGCGGGTGGTTCGCGACTGACAAGCCGCGAAAGGCAGTCACGTGAGAGGCACACTGGGAAGCTGAAGGGTCGCGCCAACTGTCACGCTACAGGACAAAAGTTCCAGTCTGGCCAGGCCGTTACGTCGCGACTTGATTTCGCGACTTGGCCAAGCCACGAGATCAAGACGCCAACTTGCCCTGTTTGGCAAAAACTGACGTTTTGCATTCCCTTCTCACCCTACTATATATACACCCTTATACCCATTATATTGAGAGAGCTTCCAGAGAGAATTTTGTGAGAGAAAACCTTAGAGAAATACAAGATTGATTCATCCCCAATCTTCATCTAAAGAGACTCTACAAATTCCTCTACTCTCTTCCTCTCCATTGTCATACCCTTGAGAGGTCATTTACCAAACCCTTGTCTCACCACACCCACGTCTGTGAGAAGGTCCATTTGGTGCTTTGGGAAGCAGTTTGGAAAGGAACCAATATACATTGATTGATGCTATGGTCAAGTAGCGGAATCCGGGAAGCTAGAGAAGAAATAGGTTCGGCGTAACCTCGTTGGAGCAAGAAGCTTGGAGTGGGGGGGGGAGCGATCGTATTTTCCGCTCTTTACTTTTCTCTTTTCCGAGTAAGATGAGTGATACGTACTACGTCATTGAATTATATGAAAGGTATAGCCGTATAGGGTATAAGAAATGATAAAATATTTTGAATGGTGTATTTGAAAAAAATAAGTGTGCATTTTGTCTTCAATAGTATGTGCGCATTAATTGTTACCCAATAATTTATGCGAAAGATTCTTTCTCGAGATAAAAGAAAGAGGACAAAATGTTGGGTGCTATAAAATAATTTAGATTATGGTAACAAGTGCTTTTAGAATATTCATTAATAATCTATTTTAAAAAAATTTTGATACTATTTTTATGAAAAATGAAAAAGTTATCAAAATATTAATTATTTTTTTTTCTATTTTTCATAATTTTTTTTTTAAAATAGATTATTAATTAGTACTCTAAGGCCACTCATTAACATTTCTTATTAATTTAAGATAGAAAGTTGTAGATAGTGTAAGGCATCCAACCTGAAAGATTGTTTTCGCTGAGATGGAGTACTTTCAGTGACGATATGTTGCCTAGAGATTCTGGAATACTACCTTCAAAACTGTTTGTATAAGCATACAACACTTGAAGTTTAGGTAAGAACCCAAGCCATGATGGTAACATTCCAGAAAAGTTGTTCAATCCAAAGCTGACAACTTCCAACCGACGTAAAGAAGCTAACTCGTTGGGCAGAGATCCATGAAAATTATTGTTTCTAAAGGATAAATTAAACAGGAAAGTTAGGTTTCCTATTTGTGGAGCAATGGTTCCTGAAAGACCCATGTGAGAAAGATTCAAGGAAGTGACTCTAAGGTGTTTGGCACCGCATTTGATCCCAACCCAGTTGCAGACAGAGGTAGAGGTAGAGGTAGAGGTAGACCAATTGCTTGCCAAGATTCTGTTAGGGTCATTAATATGGCTTTTGAGAGCTAGAAGGGCTGGTTGGTCTGTGGTGATGTTGGTTCTTACTGCAACAGCTGAGCTAGCCATAAAACAGTGTACCAGCAACAACACAAAAAAGACGGAAAAGAAAGAAATATCCATGAGTTTCAATGCGTAGGTTGATATATGAGGCTAACTATTGTATCAAACAAGTGTGGCTGGATGATGATTTTTATACATGAAGAAATCAACTGTTGTTGAATTACCAAGAAAAAGAAGAGGATCGATGACTAAATCAACACTCAATTTTTTGTAGTCTTCGTCTAAAAAGAAAAAGGGAAAAAAGAAACTTTTTGTTAGGTACAAGTAACATAGTGGTTTCTTCTATTCATTTCCCCTCCTTTCTTTTTCTCTAGTGGTTAAGTGAGAAAGTTCAATAGAGATTAGGATCAGTTATCATGAACCGTATGGTGGGATCAATTATGAAAAAAAGGAAACTAGAGAATAAATGATGATAACAACTTTGTGGGTTCAAGTTAATTCATCAACTGGCAAAATCTCTTATCATCTAACAAGAGATTTGGGGTTTCGAAATTCATCTATGCATAAAAAATGATTAGTGTCGTGACCTGATGACAAGAACAACCATTAGAGCATTAGTATTGGTGGTGCTAAAAAGCTAAAAAGCCATATTGCTAATTTTAGCACCATCAAATATTCCTATTATACCCTTATTAATTTACTAATTTAATTTGTTGATAAATTTTTTAAGGGTAGTTTTGGAAACTTATACATTTTTAAAAGTAGACAAGACAATAAATAATGTCCCCTTAAAAAGTTTAATTTTTCAAATAAGACAAAAAAGTGTGATGGAGGGAGTATTAAATTGTGTGTTCACACTACTTTATATGAAATATATTGTTTTATTTATGTGTTCACACTGCTTTGTAGTAAATATATTATTTTATTGTAGTGAATATATTATTTTATTGTATTTTTTATATTATTTTATTGTATTGAAAGTTAAAATAAAACTACTGATGTTTGGTGTTTTGTAAAATGAAAAAGTAAGATAGATAAAGTAGTATTTTCTGGAGTCATATTGCTAAATTTATGACTCTATCAATGTGAATGCTCTTATAAAGTGAACTCTATAATATAATTAAATTTCCATCATATCTATTAAAAAACCAATGATCATGACTTGATAACATATTTAAGTTTTTTATTTTTTAGAGAGTTTCAAACCTATAACGTCCGCTCCTGATAATAGTTATTTATCATCAGATTAAGACACCAATCAGTTTTTGTGTAAAGATAGTAAATATATACTTTTATTCAATTACTAGATACATTACTGCACATTGTGAAAATGTCTTTATGACTTCTCATGAATGGTATTATGATATATGGATTGAGATCAGGTGCAATACATACACTTGATTCAATTCCTCCCTTCAAACTCATAATTTTTTTTTTTTTTTCACTTTTCAATTTTTTTACTTCTCTTAGCTTTTTTCTTAACTTTTTTTTAATCAATGGTTCAACTTTAAATCTCAAACCATTGAAAGGAATTGCATCAAAGTGCACCTAATCTCAATCCATAATATATGTATAGTTTGCCCATTTGGTACTGATTCAATGACACAGATTTTATATATATATTCAATGCATCAAAGTGCACCTAATCTCAATCCATAATATATCTCAATCCATAATATATTTTAGCTGAAAAGGTTTTTTTCCCCCCTTGACGGAACATAACCATATATTACTTTCTAGTTTTGATAGTCACCTCCGAGTCTCTGGCAAGTCATGCTTTTCCTTTTCTTTTTCTTTTAATCAAACGTCAAGTGCGGGTTTACTCCGTCAACTGAAGGAATATGATAAAGCTAACTTGTGTTTATATTATAGAACTTTATTGTAGTCTCCTATCAATTGAATAATCTAAAAAAAGGTGTAGCCCACTAGCCCTCCAGATGTTTTTTTTTTTTTTTTCCTGAAATGAGGCCCCCAGATGTTGGGAAAAAGGGATGTGAATTTCCAATTCCGGAGGAAAAGTTGCATGCTTTTCCGTGCCTTGACTTCTTCTACATGCGAGGTTCTGGTTCAATAAAGTTAGTTCCTTGCGGTTCACGAAGCCTTGTACCAAAACAAATTAAAGACTTGTATATGTTCTACCTAACTTCAATGGAGGCCATAAGCGTAGCATAATAATAAGTCCAATTTTTCATCTCTTTATTTTTCTTTTTAACCTTGTTGAAACTGAATATATTATTCGATCTCACAATCTAATGTATGAGGAGGCCTTATATATATATGTATATATATGTATGTATGTATATATATATATGTATGTATATATATAGAAGTAATGAAGTATTTCTGAATTGGCCATTTGGGAATTTCAAATGTAAAACTATCTCCAAATCTAGAACTAACGTGAAAATTAAGTGGGAATTGAAAGTGCCCTAATTGGAAACAAATTGCTTGCTAGAAAAATTAAACAATCAAGGGTGCCAATCAACATTCAACAACAGTGCAATAATCATCGCTGCTGACATTTCTGCGCCTTGACTTCTTCTACATGCAAAGTTCTGGTTCAATAAAGCTAGTTCCATGCGGTTCACGAAGCCTTGTACCAAAACAAATTAAAGACTTGCATATGTTCTACCTAACTTCAATAGAGGCCATAAGCATAGCATAATAATAAGTCCAATTTTTCATCTCTTTATTTTTCTTTTTAACCTCGTTGAAACTGAATATATTATTCAATCTCACAATCTAATGTATGAGGAGGCTTATATATATATATATATATATATATAGAAGTAATGCAGTATTTCTGAATTGGCCATTTGGGAATTTCAAATGTAAAACTAACTCCAAATCTAGAACTAACGTGAAAATTAAGTGGGAATTGAAAGTACCCTAATTGGAAAAAAATTGCTTGCTAGAAAAATTAAACAATCAAGGGTGCCAATCAATATTCAACAACAGTGCAATAATCATCGCTTCTGACATGGCATAAATGTTAACATGTGTGCTGATATGGCCTAATTAAGATGATGACATGTCAATATTGATGGGGTTAGGTGATGTGGGTCATAAGGCATAGTGTTGATGTGGTAGGATGACATCACCAGCTGATATGATAATATTCTTACGCAACAAAGCTTCGTTGTGACACGTGACAGTGATGTAATTATTTGTTGGCTAGGATGTATATCCATAGGCCAAGCGGGTGAGCGTGCGAGGATAAACATCAATGCATAGTTGAGAGACTATAATATTTTGCCAATGCTTGCAGAAACAATTTTGGATTATTCTATTGGCATTTTATACCATCCTATCATTTCTCCAAGATTAATACGTAGCTGTAATGATACCATATCAAACATATTAAAATTTAATAAATAATGGCTGTTTGGATTGATCCCCTCCACTCCCTTTTCCCCTCCTTCAATCCAAATGGACTATAAAAGATATATATGAAAAAATTATTGCCCCATTAATAAATGAGACACACATATTAGTGTGTAATTACTTTTGCTCACATGTCTCTCATTTATTACATTTTGATATGAGTGATGTATGTACTATTATTTGATATAAAATATTTTTTCCTCTAATTGATATTGTAAATAGTAAAATACTCTATTAACTTTAATACTCAACCCCCCTCAAAAAAAAAAAAAAAACTTTAATACTCAACGCCCCATTAAAGCATACACTAAGATGAGAAACTCTCTTTTCTCTCTCTACATTTGGCATGTGATAAAAGAAATTAAGGCAATACAATTTCGTGATTAATGCTTCTATTTAATTGAAATCATGTTTTTAAAATTCAAAATATGTTGATTTTATTATTCTATAATATTTTATAACTAAAAACTTATTTATATATGATGATATATACTTTGCCTTTCTAAAAATTTATTTGAAATATTTGAAATTATTGTTTTCATTTTTTATCAAATAAGATTTTATCATCTAAGTTGATGATTCTTGAACACATCGTTACCACCGCATGTTGCTATCTTAAGATGGTAACCTGGAATGCAAAAAGTGCTTGGGCGTTTAGAATAGAGGATTTTGAGTTGCATGGTCATCAGCGTATTAATGTATATATAACTAATTATTTTCAAAAATAATAATAATAATAATAATAATATCATTATTACTAATGATTTTCATAAAACTGGAATCTTACTTTTGCAACAATCATTGATAGTGAACCATCTAAAGCTTTTCTTTTCATAACGTACTTACTGGGTAAATAATTGAATCAGAATTCTTAATCATAAGGTAGAATGTGCTTTTTGATAAAGGTTTTATCTTTTTGAGAACCATATAAGTACCTATCTTGTTCCTCTGCTTTATTTTCTTTTTTAGATTAATATATTATTTGTATATAAAGTACATATCGGCTAAATTTTTTAATCTTTATCTATTGAAAGTGCAGTATGTACTCATAGTCAGCGTAAATAAAATAAAATAAAATAAAAAGAGAGAAAAAAAAAAAAAAAAACTTAATCATGGATTAAATAATTGTTAAAAATACTGGTGCTTTCATCAGTCATTCACGATTCATAACCACCACCTCCCTGTTGTAAGTTATAACTATCAAATTTATATAAATAAAAAAATATTGAAACACAGGGAGCAATCAAGATATCAATGTTTTTATTGTTAATTAAAAAAAAATTCAATATCTTAAATATAGTTTAGGCTTCAGACTTCAAAGTTAAAAACTCATATTTGCAATATATTATTTTTTTGAAGTAAAATATGACAAAAATGATATTGACATATATACCTGAAATATAGCAAAACGTATGTCAAAATATTAAAATAAAAACTGAAAATGTGTCGAAAAATATAGGGAAGTTGTAAGAAAATATTGGATTATTAAAACACAATTAAATATTGATCACTAAAGAGCTTTCGACCATAGACCAAATCTTTCAGTTTTTAGATTTAAATTTCAAAAATAATAATAATAATAACACTAAGGCCTCGTTTGGGAGAAGAGAATGGAATGGAATGAAAATAATCATTTTATAATATTTTTCCATTCCCTTGTTTGGAAGTTTTAATAGAAGGAATAGAATGAGTATGAGGAAACATTCATTCCTCTCTATTCTCTTAAAACCTCAAATTTTCATTTCCTTAAAATTGGGAGAAATTTGAGAAAATGGAATTATATTCAATGATTTTTTTACTAAAACTCCAAAAATACTCCTATATATTCAACTATTTATTTTAAAATAGGGGCCTAATAGAATATTGTCATAAAATAATTCCATTACATTCCCTCCATGTTGATCGCAAATAAAATTACTTATATTCCATTCATTTCCATTCCTTTATTTTAAAACATCCAATCAAGATTACTTAATTCCATTCCATTTTATTCTTTTCTATTCATTTCCCCTACTTAAATACATTCAATTCCATTACATTCCTTTACATTCTCTTATGATCATTCTATTTTATTCCCTTATAAATTTCCAAACGGAGCCTAAGTAGTTGTTGTGTTCTTCTTGTTGTCCCTTGTTTGACGCTCCAAAGTAGAAAAGTTTCATGATCAATTCGTATCATGAATTCCCATCAAAAAAAAAAAAAAAAAAAAATTCGTATCATGAACATTTATGTTGGCCCACATTCTAATTCTCACTTTAAAGTTACTGTAAGATGACAAAGATCATTGTCCAATTTTAGGTTCAGCAAAAGGTCTATTCATTATTTCTATTTTGGTGGAAGACTCGAAGTCGTTCAATAAGGCAAAACGTGTGGCGATGTTTCTTTTTCTTTTGGCGATTTGAATTAATTTTTAAACCTAAAAATATTTCAATTAAAATCATCTTCTTCTTTTTTTTAAATCGTTTTAATTTTTAACCTTTTAATTTATTTTCATTGATAATGTCATTTGCTAAAAGTCTGTCCCTACAAGTAAAACACAAAAAATATAACTACACAAAAGGAAAACACATAAAATAATAGGTGAAAAACGACATTGTTTGGTGCTAATAAAACTATTAATTTTTTTTTAAAGGCGAAATCTTTACCATTGTGCTTGACTCAAGTGCTAAAACTCACACACAAATGAGAGAGAGAGAGAGAGAGAGAGAGAGTCTTTGGCTTTACCAAGCACCCAAGGGGTGTGGGTATTTGTTAGGCACATTTGTTTAGCAAATAACATTAGAGAAAAATAGACAAAGGAGGTGAATTGAATACTCTCAAAAAGGTTTAAAATAATTCAAGTTTACGGTTTAATTTGAGAGCACCCCCCAATTATAAGATTTGAAATAAAATTTGTCCAAAAAAATGAATATATATATATATATATAAGATGGGGTTGAAGAATATGTCACACATTTTTTAGATCATTACACATTTCTTTTAAATTTAATGGTCAAGAGAAACAATAATAATTGTCAGATCAACAACCTTCTAGAAATTATTAAAAAAAAAAAAAAACCTTTTAAAAATCAACATCAAGTCATTAACTCCAAAATTTAATTAAAATTCTCCACCCTCAACCCTGTTTTCTTCTTCTACATCTCTCTCTATCCACCTGGATAGCTGGACCTCTTTATTACCTTCTAATCATCTAAACTCTCTAAGAACTAGAAGCACTATAAATAAAGGGTTGATGTGGTAATTAAATTCTAACTAATTCTCATTTAAGTACAACACTGAAGTAATTTTTTTCTTCCCAATAACCCCTCACGATATTAATAGTTTGTAAAAAAGTTTGTAAAATTAAAGTTTGTAACTTTAGTATTTTCCATATAAGAGTAAAAAAAAATAAAAATAAAAAAAACTAAAAAAAAAAATACAATAGTACATGATTTAAGCGAAAAAATAAACGGTTCAACCACTTTGTTCCAAAAATTAATATCATCCAATTGCAATTCATCCTTGTTTAAACATGGGCTGCGATATTATTAATTAACAAATAGAATTGCAGATCATCAACTAGAATCATATTCGTAATGCCACAATAGTGCACCAAACATTACTACGATCTTGCCCTAGTCCTAGATTATTACTCATGGTTGTGAAACCTGGTCCAAACTGTATAGTCCGATTGGATTAATTGGGAACCGTCCACCAAGACAATTATTTTAACCTCAAAACTAGTGAGCAAAAACATCTCATTGTCAACTTTGGCAAAACAATATCTTTTGAGTTTTGAGGTCCAACTAATCTTTTTGGGCATTCTACTGATCAACTATTAGCATAATTTGATTTAAAGCACTTATATATAGTTAAATTCATGATTAATAAACCCAAAAAATTTCCTAGGCATTTTCAACTTCATTCTCAGCATCCTCAAATTCTTAAAAAAAAAAAAAAAAAAAAAAAAAGAAAAGAAGCCTAAAAAATATTTTCCTCAACAATTCACTATCAGCTTCATATGAGAATAACACCTCCCAAGGCGGATTGTTATATTATTGGCCCCATGGAATTCCACCAACTTCCATCTTCTGATAGATATTGGTTACAAATTGAAAAGACTAACATAAAATTTTGGGAAGATCCACTTTGGATGAATTAAGACTACTCAATAAATTTCCCTGTTTCTATTAATGGTCTGAGTGTGAAGATCCACTTTGAATGAATGATGGCCCTTTTCTAGAGTAATTATTGTAAAATCATCTGGGCAAGCGATGCATGCAATAAATGCTCCTCGCTGTATGCTTGGAAATTATCAAAAAATAAAAAATAAAAAATAAAAAATAAATTCATCAAAATATTAGAAAAATAAAAATATTCATATTTTAACTGGAAAATGAGACAATGGTTGGAACTCAAAAAGTTATTATTAATTTATAACTTCTTGGCAGGTGATGGGGGAATTGCTTCCTCTAAGAAAACATATAAATAATCGAAAAAATTTCAAACAAAAAAGAGTTCTCATTTTTTTTTTCCCCGGGCATTTTAATGATTGCGAACAACTCATTACCAAAGATTGTATAATATTTAGCCCTGTTAGGCAGGCACTTTATTCTATTTTTTCTATTAAACAAAGAAAAGCACTTTATTCCATTTATTATGCAAAATTGATTCTCCAGAATCTCCATTAGTATGCTTGTCTACAGGAATCACCATAAACAAACATATTAGTTTGTAACAAATTTTTTGTAACACACTAAGACTTGTAATACGTATAATACGTACCCTGGATACACTAATTACTTCTCTAATTGTTGTGGTCTTTATAAACGCACTGCAAGTTGTGTTTTGAAATCTAGACCGGATCGTATGGTCTGACCAGGTTAACCGCAAATCTCTCCTCATTCCGGTTCTTTTATCCTTAAGAACCTCTCTATGAAGAAAAAGCATGGAACCGTGTGAATTGCGGTCAAACCGCACGGTTCTTAGAACCGTGAACGGTTCTCACGGTCTTTTTTTCAGCTAACACCAGCACACACTTTGGACTTTTTTCAGATTTGGCACCAAAGGATTGGTAGGAAAAAAATAATAATAAACAGGGAAGAAGAAGACAACTAAGCAGGGGCTGCACCAAGTACTTGAAGCAGCAGGTTGCCCACATAAGTCACCAGTCACGCCAAATCTTCTATTGCTATTTCTTCTTCTTCTTCTTCTTCTTCTTCTTTCTTCTTTCTTCTTTTTCCCCCTTTCTCTTTTCATTTTTTTTTCTTTTTGATGAACAGAAAATTTTATTAATAGAACAAAGAAACAAAGGCTAAACATCAACTACAACATTTAGATGCTCTGAATTAATTACATCCATAAAAGGGCTAGGAGCATGACCCTGACCAAAACAACCAGACAGATTTTTCCTAAGGCACCAAGCAGCTAATACATGGGCTGCTTTATTTGATTCTCTTGGGCTCCACCTAAAAATAAATTGCTGGCTACAGAATGCCCACGAAAGAGTATTGGCAACTATGGTTGATATTCTCCAAGGCACGGCATCAGTGGGGGCTTTAAGAGCTTCAATACATGCTTTGGCATCACTCTCAACCACTACATTCTCAAATCCACAATTAACAACTACACAAGTCGCCAAATTAATGGCTTCCGCCTCTACTTGGAGAGGGAGGTTGGTTTCCACCCGATTAGACAAAGAGAAAATTAGGTCCCCTCTCCAATCTCTCGCCACAATGGCAATAAATGAATGGTCCAGCCCCATCGCCGTATCACAATTTATCTTTATAGCTCCTTGCTCAGGCCTTTTCCAAGAATAAACAAATGGTCTAGGCGACACTAGGGGGACATCAGTAAGCACAGCAAGGTGTTCATTAAATTTTTTTAGGATTATTTGTAGTTCTTTATTTGGGGAAAACTTAATTCCTTTGTGAACAACTTGATTTCTAGCAAACCAAAGTTGCTCTAACACCAAAGCCCCAAATAAAAGGAACTCCTCCTTTTCAGAAGAGCCATGGAAAGAAACTTGGGGAGATAATAGAAAGATTATAAACTGACTAGGGTTGTTGAACTGCATTGCATTTGGTCTCCAGCCCCAAACATTGCTAGCCTACAAAGATCTGGCTGCTTGACAGAAAACAAAAAGATGTAAGGAAGATTCAGGTGAGGCATCACATAGAGGACAGTTGGGATCCATGGAAGGGAAGAATCTCATCAATTTTTCCTTGGTGGGAAGAATATTTGAGGCAACTCTCCATAAGGCCATCTTCAGTCTATCATGTATTTTTGATTTCCAGATTTTTGACTTCACCTGGTCAAGCTCAAAGGAATCAGAAAGAGCTAGAATTTCCTTGTATGCTGACTTCACTGAGTGTTTTCCATTATGGGATTTCAGCCATAACCAACTATCCTCCCTTTGGCTCACTTTGACTGGAATTTTCTTAATAGCCTTGGCTGATTCTTCAGTGAATAATTCTCTGAGTTTCGACTCGTCCCACCTTGATTTACCTGGAGTTAGAAGCTGTGACACCAGTAAGCAACTAGATTGATTTTCAGATGATAAAGGTACCAATTTATAGTTTGGAAGGTCTAGGACCCAAGGATCTTCCCACGTAAGAATACTTTCCCCATTGCTAACTTGCTTGCAAGTTCTAGCCACAAGTATATATATGTCTAGCAGATTCCACACTCTTCCAAGTCCAAGAAGCCTTTTTGGATGGTTTAGCATTGAGCCAATTTCTTCTCACCTTTTATTTGGCAATAAGAGCTTGCACACATGGTATGTTGGACTGATTTAAAATCCACCAAGCAACTTTGGAAAGGAGGGCCATATTGATATCTGAGAAGTGCCTAAAACCAAGGCCACCCAAATATTTTGGTTGGCATAAATTGTCCCAAGCTAGAGGAGTAAAATGACGGTTTGAATTCTTTGATGGGCTCCACTAGAATTATTTTAGCATACTGTCCACCTCCTCACATAAACATTTTGGAATGAGAAAGCTTGACATAGTGTATAGCGGAGTAGCCAAGGCTACAGATTTCACTAGAGTTGCTCTTCCCATCCAAGACAAAGATTTGCTCTTCCAACTGCCTGCCTTAGATTCTAGATTTTCTTTGAGATAAGCAAAGTCCTTCTTCTTGTTGCTTGAGAGGAATAAAGGAACTCCCAAATATTTAGTACCTTGGGATAACTTCTTTAAACCTCTTTGATATCTGAGCTAATTCAGAAATTGAGATTGGACCCCTTTTGAAGCAAAGACTCCTGATTTCTCAAAATTGATTTGTTGGCCTGACCACTCACAATATTTTCCTAGGATGTTCATAATCTCATTGATCTTTGAATGTTTTGCCTTGCAAACTAATAAAACATCATTTGCATAGAAGAGTTTTGAGATTCCAGGTGTCTGTCTCCACTCTCTCTTTTAGTTTTTGTATTTCTTTTTTATTTGTGTTTCCAAAGCCCTTCCACGTGATTACATTGGAAAGGTAGATAAGTTTCAGACATTCCTTTTTTTCACCTTGCCCAACGTGATGTGACAAATATCTTAACTCTTAGAGTACTTTCAAGTTTCAATATTTTACACACAAAAAAAAGTTTCAATTAATATTTACAATTTTTTTAAAAGAAAAAAAATTTAATACCACAGTTTATCTTATAACTTTTTTACTGTAATTGTGATGCGATAGACAGTAACTAATAAATAAAAAATAATGAGTCTATATGTAAATGATAGGAATTCAAATTCACAATTGTGCCAAAAAATATATAAAATTGTATGATTCTAAAATTACTTTCTTTTAATAGCAATAGATATAATTGAGTATATAATTATTTTAATTTAAAACTATTAAATAATTTAAAATTTTTATTTTACTTAATATAATATAAGTGTCCTTATAATTTGTATATTATTATTGCCATCACAAGTTTAACTAATCAACATATAAATAAATACTATATCCTTAGTATTTGATATTTCTTATTTGTCTTGTGAAAGTTATGATATAAAAAAATACATTTGAAAGATATATTTTTATATTTTTATTAATTTAATATATATTTTTTAATTTAATTATTAAATTAATTATGACGTCATCACGGTTCGACTCCGGTTCGACCTAGTCCAACCTCAAAAACCTTGAACCTCTCCCTTTTACGGTTCATTGAACGGTCCAAGTTTCAAAACCATAATTGCAACATGTAAAACACGATATTCGCCATTTTAGTTGGATGAGAAATTGTTCCGTATACCTAGAATACTACAAATCACATAAAATTACATGATCTATAGATAGATGGGACTTACTTTTATGTGAATAGAGAGCATATAATACACCATATGATAAACACTAAATAATTTCTAGCCAAAAAAAAAAGAGAGAAATGATATGTTCACAACATTTTCACAATATTTTTACAACAAATCTTAAGTGGCAAGTTGTTATTGTTAGGCCAAAATAATAGTCTTAGTGTTAGGTTCAAATTTGAACTAATAACAACTAATCACCTATAATTTGTTATGAAAATGTTATGGACGTAGCACCTCTAAAAAAAAAATGATAGACTAAATAATTGCACTTGATGGAACTAAGTTTTTAAAATTTCAAATATTCTTGGAGCCAAAAGGGAAGTTGTATTTCAATTGAAGTGATTATTGTCATACCTGTAAAGTTCTTATCATCCAAATGAATTATCTCATGGGAAGTACAGTTTCCCAAACTTTTTGGAATTCCTTCGGCAAAATTTTCAAATTTTATACAGGTGAAGAGTGGCTAGTAGGCTTAACAAGTTATAGAATATGAGCTTTTATTTGGAAACTAAAATAATCAATTTTAAAGCTTATATCTATCTGCGCTTTCTTTGACCAGTTTCGACAGAGGAGAATGAGGGGAATAGAGGAGAGTATAATAGAGTTGGTTGAAAATTAGAAAAATGCTTGTTTTATGTTGAAATCTTGGGAAACTTTAAACTTATAAATTATAATTTTAAAATGATTCGTACTAATGTTACATTTTTACATTAAGACTCCGTTTGGGAGTTGATGAAAGTTTTAACTTATTTCAATTTTTAGCTTCCTTTTGGTACTATTTAGCTAGTTTCTAATTTTTTTTTCTATACTTTTAGCAAAATGTTTTCAGTTTCAGTTAAATAAATTTTTTCCAAACAAACCCTAAGGGCACGTTTGGTAGACTGTAATAGACATTGTAATGTAACAACTATTCCTATGGTTTAATTATTCAATAGTTTGGTTATATTTTTATTACAGAGAATAATCATTCTTTATGAATAGCTATTCTTTAAAATGAGAAATAATTGTTCCTCTCTAAAAGGGCTGTAATAGTTATTCCTTAATAGATGTAATAATTTTTAACATTAATACATTCCTAAATAAATAAACTTTCCATATCCACCTAACAATCATGGAAATAAAAAATCATCAAAAAATAACTCATCTCTCTAAAATTTAAAATATATTATTTTCTAGGAAATATAATTGTATGAATGAGATATTTCCTAAAATAGATCATAAGTTTTATTCTAATGTTACAACTCACAACCAAACTAATGAATATGTTGCTTCTCAAAAAAAAAAAAAATTTGAAGTGTAGGGTATAGGAGAGAGACAATCATATATATATATATATATATATTTTTTTTTTTTTCTTGGAGAATAAGACAATCGTAATTATTTCAAGTATTAATATATATTTCCTTTCATAGTGAATGTGTTTCATAATCAATATGATTTTTTTTTTTTTTTTGGAAACTAATATGATTTATTTTTAGACAAGTAGAAAGTAGAATTATGTTTTTTATATTCACTTTTCACATACTTTTACATTATAGACTAAATAAATATGTATAATATTGTACATATTTGCATGATTAGAATACAATACAATATTTTCCTTTAAAAAATAATATACAATATTGTACAGTACTATTTATGCAAATGTATACAATTATATGTACAGAACCAGAAATGTAAACTTTTTTATATGATATAACTACCCTTTTGTGTATGACCATGTGAGATTTTAACCCGATTAAAGGAAATGATGTGTATATATTAATATAATGCATCATATATTTTCTAGGCAAAACTACACTTTTAGTTTTTGAAGTTTACCCTATAAGCACAATTGGTCCCCCAAGTTTCAAGTGAG